>NC_134902.1:37995640-38143140 GCF_041734735.1 Babylonia areolata
TTTTTATATCCCCATCGAATCTTCATCTTCATTTCTTCCATTTTATTTTATTTATTTATTTTCTTCTTTTGTTTGTTGTTGTTGGGCGGGGTACGCAAGTACACTTCTGCAAGAAAACTTTGTTTTATTCATCATAATCAAAAAACAAAAAAAAAACAAAAAAATATTTTAAGATGGTGTTGGTGTCAAGGAGATTTTTGAACGTGTTAGTATTTTGTGCAAGTTACACTTCGGTTGGTAGCGCATTCCATGTTTGTGCAAATCGGTTAGCCAATTAATTTTTTCTAATGTTGGTGTTGCAGTGTTCTAAACAATTCTTTTTTTTTACTGAGTTACTTGTACTATCATAGTCCGACATTCTAAAGATATGTCTTGCATTTACATCAACAACAACAACAACAAAAACAAAAAACAAAAAAAAACAAAAAAACTACCCTGGTTATGACTACACTATGAATATTGATAATCATGTTCAAATTATAGATGTATGTAAAGAGGAAAAAGATCTAGGAGTGACGTTTCATGACAAACTTTCCTTTGGGCCTCACATCCAGAGAATTATAATTAAAGCTAACTGGCAAATGATTGGAATTATAAAGAGAGTTTTTACTTTTAAAGATAAGGTTGCCTTTTTGACTCACTTGTGTAAACAAAGTGAGTCTATGTTTTGACCCGGTGTTCGGTTGTCTGTGTGTGTGTGTGTGTGTGTGTAAACTTTAACATTGACATTTTCTCTGCAAATACTTTGTCAGCTGACACCAAATTAGGCATAAAAATAGGAAAAATTCAGTTCTTTCCAGTCATTTTGTTTAAAACAATATTGCACCTCTGGGATGGGCACAAAAAAATAATAAAATGAAGCCTAATTATATGCAAACTGCATTTACTGTTATATTTATATTTTTTGTGTTCTCTAAAATTGGCACTTTGATCTGTTATTCTGACCCAACAACAAGAGCAGTCATTATTATCATTTTTTGTTCAAACAGGAACTTCTTTTGCTACTGAGCATGGAAGTTTTATTTATTTTGCAAACGTTTTGGTGCAGATAGTAAAAAAGGGAAATTAATGCTAGGGGACTTAATTCGAATCTGGTTAGGACTTTTTTTTTCTTTTCTTTTTTTTTTTAACGCGAAGCTTTATAATAACAAATACAAAACACATTTTAACGATTAGATTTTTTTTAAAGTGTATCACAAGTGAGTCTTGAAGGCCTTGCCTCTCTTGTTGAAATTATATAATGCTTTTGTTAAACCTAATTTGGAATATGGGAATTAATGTTGTGTGGTGTCCTACACTAGAAATATCAATCAATAGCTACTGAAAATGTTCAAAGAAGAGCTACTAAAATGTCGAAGGAATGCAAGAATACGACATATGGAGAAAGATTACTGTATTTAAATTTGCACTCTCTGAAGGGACGAAGGATTAGAGGAGATTTGATACAGACTTTCAAAATTGTTAACAACATTGAGGACATTGATACTCATCATTTTTTTTTTTTTTTTTTTTTTTTTTTTACTCTTCGCCAGTCAAGCATAATAAGAAATTCTGAAAGAAAAATATTTGTTAAACCATTTTGTACTAACAGAAGAAAATGTAACTTTTCTATTCGTGTTGTTAACATGTGGAACTCACTACCACCTTTAGTTAAATTAGCAAAAGATACTAACAGTTTTAAGAACTTTCTGGACTGCGATCCAAAATTCGGTAACATGTTTTATAAATTTTACGAAGAAATGCTTTGGTATATATAAAATGAAGCACGCAATGCAAACCAAAAAGATATTGATACAAAGAGGGAACGGTTATAGGCCGCGAGGCCTAAAGGCAAAAATGCCATCCCATTTAACTGCAAGAAACTACGATCCACCACAGATTTGGCTGGAAATACTGATTTCGTGGTAGTATCAAGCACAGACACAATCTTTTGCTTCATACCAAAGACACTAGAACTAGACCGGCAGTATAAGTGCAATATTTGGACTTTCTGTCCTCAAGGCCTACGTCTTGGGGATGGACCTTGCGCGTGAAAAAAACGGAAGTCAGTGAAAAGTTCAGCCCCTTCACCTTTGGGACGTTTCGGTAATGGCAACGTGGCGACTCCGTTTGCTCAAACTGAAAGTGCGTTTGACTCCATGAAAAATAAAGAACTGAAAGAGGGTAGATTTAAAATAAAAAAAAATTTTTTTAATATAGCAGGCAGCTGATAAGTGGCACTAAAGTTGAACTTGTTCGTCAGGCAAAAATTTTCAATTGTTGCAAAACCAGAAACAAGAAGGTGAAGTCAAGTCAGTTTCTGCGGTCGCAAAGACAATTCTCAGTGCTGTAACAGTGACATCGATCACCCGCACATTTCAGCAACTGAACTGAAGAGAAAAATAACGCCCCTGTGTGTGACCTATTCATTCAGAATGTTTATAATACACTCCAGCAATCTTATATTGTTGTTCCATTGTATGTGTGAGTATGGCAGAGACTGACCAGGAAAAAGCAGATGTCCTTAACAATTATTTTTCTAGTGTTTTCACAAGAGAAGACACAGATAATGTTCCCCGTTTAGAATCTGCCTCAAGATCAGATGGTATTACATTAAATGATATTATTATAACTCCAAAAGCAGTTGAAAATAAACCGTGAAGAATCTTAACCCTAATACGGCAGGAAATTTTCCTTCTTTCTCCGCACTACCAGGGAGTCCAACACGCTCCCGCCTGAGGCAATATCAGCCTCGGCGGAGAGCCTCCAATCCTACTTCTGACCCCCACCCCCCCCCCCGCCCCCCCACCCCCAGCCCCACCCCCCTTCTCCCCCACTGACTACCCAAACAAACCTCACAACACAACAGCAAACCGGAACCTTTGTATAATGCCAGAATCTTCAACTTGATGAAGGCGGGCAGAAACGAAAGAAGAAGACCTGATGGTGTTTCACCAAGAGTTTTGAAAGAAGCTCATAAAGAATTATCAGTTCCATTATCTCTTTTATTTAATAAATCATTAGAGAAAGGCAGGTTACCCCAAGATTGGAAAAAAAAGCAAATGTAACTGCCATATATAAAAAAGGAAATAAATCTTCAGCAGAAAATAACAGACTAGTTAACCTCACATGTGTTTTATGCAAAGTTTTAGAGTCATTTATTAGAGATACCATTGTAGACCATATGACCAACACTGACTTATTTTTTAAATGCCAACATGGCTTTAGACCAGGACGTTCTTGTGTTATACAGTTATTGGAGGTGACGAATGATTTTACAGAAATATTGGATAGTGGTGAAACATTATTTTGTGTGTGTGTGTGTGTGTGTGGACTTCAGGAAGGCTTTTGACTCTGTTCCATATAAGCGTCTCATTACAAAGATGCAATCATATGGAATAACAGGTGTAAATCAACATTATATGAGATGAACTGTTTTCTCCATAAACAACATCAAAACAGTTAAATTTTATCTTGCTCATACTGTCATACTCATAGCAAATTGTGAGATTACATAGGCTATTTGTTTGCTATCTGTTGTGTATGTGTGTGGTTGGTCATTAATTTAACGCCTGTTCACTAAAGTGATTTTAGACGCAAAAACAAAAATCATTATCGTTGGTATTAATTTTCTTTCAATCTGAGGGTCCTGGATTCAGATCTTGGTAATGGCACCTGGTGGGTAAAGGGTGGAGATTTTGCCGATCTCCCAGGTCAATATAATTATGTGCAGACCTGCTTGTACCTGAACCCCCTTCGTGTGTATATGCAAGCAGATGATCAATACACATTAAAGATTCTGTAATCCATGTCAGCGTTCAGTGGGTTATGGAAACAAGAACATACCCAGCATACACACAACCCGAAAACGTAGTATGGCTGCATACATGGTGGGGTAAAAACAGTCATATGTGTAAAAGCCCACTCGTGTACATATGCTTGAACGTGGGAGTTGCAGCCCACAAGCTTAGAAGAAGTATAAATTTTCTCGTTTTTTATGTTTTATTTTATTCTATTGTTTATTCATTTATGTTCATTTCTTTTTCTTGATTCATAAATTCAGTTATTTATCGGTTTATTGATGTGCCTTATACTTCACTGTGTTTTATTTTTCCTCAAGGCCGAACTAAGCACGTTGGGTTACGTTGCTCTTAGGAATCTCAGCACTGAGGCAGATGTCGTGTAGCGTATATGGTTTTGTCCGAATGCAGTGACGCCTCCCTGAGTAACTGAACTGAGCTTCCCATGGCCTGCTCAGCGCCATGGCTTATGTGAAGGTCAGGGTTGTTCTTAGTTCTCACCAACTCCACTACCCCCGACCTCTTCTCTTGTCCACTTACTCTCCCTCTCTCAATGCCAATCATGGTAAATGTTTTGACCCTAGGCATCAAACAGAAGAAGGAGGAGGTGGTGTAACATATCATTATACGGATCCTTGAAACTGGAACCGAAACTCAGCAGTGAAAATCAGTTCATAATTAAGAGGAAGAGAGAGTGTGCACATGCTTGTCATACCAGACTGGGGGAAGTCGTATAATATGGGCCTCCTCACAAAGAGGAGGAAAGAATTTTGTGCACCAAAATTGATTTGAGCAATCAGGACAGAAGAAATCTTTAAATTTTGCAGATTTTACAGTGTATTCAATTTTATTGGCTGCAAATAAGACTTTGTTCACAGATTTGACTCATTGCGAAATGGTGGATGGCTGAATGCGATGTGTACTGAGGTGGATAGGGGAGGGTTGGGAGGCCCTGCAAGGGTCCTGACCATGCGATGTGTACTAGGTGGATAGGGGAGGGTTGGTGGATAGGGGAGGGTTGGGGGGCCCTGCAAGGGTCCTGACCATGCGATGTGTACTGAGGTGGATAGGGGAGGGTTGGGAGGCCCTGCAAGGGTCCCGACCATGCAATGTGTACTAGGTGGATAGGGGAGGGGGTTGGAGGGCCCTGCAAGGGTCCTGACCATGTGATGTGTACTAGGTGGATAGGGGAGGGTTGGGGGGCCCTGCAAGGGTCCCGACCATGCGATGTGTACTGAGGTGGATAGGGGAGGGTTGGGAGGCCCTGCAAGGGTCCTGACCATGCGATGTGTACTGAGGTGGATAGGGGAGGGTTGGGGGGCCCTGCAAGGGTCCTGACCATGCGATGTGTACTGAGGTGGATAGGGGAGGGTTGGGAGGCCCTGCAAGGGTCCTGACCATGCGATGTGTACTGAGGTGGATGGGGAAGGGTTGGGGGGCCCTGCAAGGGTCCTGACCATGCGATGTGTACTGAGGTGGATGGGGAAGGGTTGGGGGGCCCTGCAAGGGTCCTGACCATGCGATGTGTACTGAGGTGGATGGGGAAGGGTTGGGGGGCCCTGCAAGGGTCCTGACCATGCGTTGTGTACTGAGGTGGTTGGGGAAGGGTGGGGGGCTCTGCAAGGGTCCTGACCAATTTCAGTTTGCAGACAGTGGAAGATTGTGGGAGAGTGACAGCCCCTTCTGTTTGAGACTGCTGCAGTTGTTCAAAGTTACTGTGGCAGCAAATACACTGTCATCACTAACAACCACTACCACTACGAACACACACACACACAAACACACAGAGTCCTGCAAGAAGGTGACAAGATCTTTATTGGCTCTTGTTTCCAGTTCCAAAGTCTTTACATACACAAAACAAAGCAAGGACACACTCCAATCGTCCAACCACCACACTACTCTTGCTTAAGCGCCCACCATGTCATTGTTTGCATGATTCTGCTGCAAGGACAAAACATGGTGCTCCATTAGCAAGGGATGCAATCTTCAGAAGGGAGAGTGAAATCCCTGAACATGCTCACATGGTGAAAAAGAAAAAGAAAAAAGGTTGTTCTTCAACAAAGTCTCCCCTTAATATTATTGTTATGTGTTTCATACATGCAGTGTTTAATTCATAATGTTGAAACCTAGTTCCAAGTAAATTCAGAAAAGCAGAGAATTGTTCAAGGAAGAAAAAGAAAACAAACAAACAAACAAACAAAAAAAAACCCAAAAAAAACTCATGCACATGTGTACAGAATACAGGAGGAGCAAAAATCCCCAACAGCAACTCGACCCAACACACATGTAAAATCACACACACTTACACTGCTCTCAAACACACATGCAGCCATCTCTACTGTCTACCCACACATACACCAGGTGGTATATTGAAGAATACACAGGTGTTCACAAAATTCCCATCATGATCTGAACAAACTAACAGCATTCAAACATCACCATCAAGCATCATCACTCTCCTCTCCAGGTACATGGACTGGAGAATAAAAATGGGGGTGGGAAGCTTGGGGAAGGAACACAGAAAACATGAGTGGAAGAGGGGGGGAACCAGGAGGCCAGTAACTCATGGCAACCCCACTCGTCATTTTCATGACACCTCAACTTTTTAAACTGTGGAAGAAAAACTGGAAATACAATGCAGGTACTATAATTATGAAATGTATAAAACTCCTTTCATCTGGAGATGGCAAATTCATATAAAACGAGAAGAATGAGACCAACCCATTCCATTCAGAGTCCAGTATTGTCTGATCATTCCACACGTACAAAGCCTCACATCAAGATACATGCATCCATTATTTGTTAAAGACTGTGCAGAGCAAATAAACACTACAAGAAAACAAACCCCTTTAAACAATATTGTACATCATATATAATCCAAACCATCCATTACATTTGAAATCTGCAAGTACACACAATGTGAAAACTGGATACACTAAGACAGATCATCAAACAGGTCCGCTACCCATGAAAACAGCAAGCAGAGCAAAAGTTGCATTTCATAAAACCCCAACACAATGCTTGGTTAAAAAAAACAAAAACAACAACAACAAAAAAAAAAACCCCCAAAAAACACCATTCAAACAGCTTTACAGCAGACTGAACAAAAAAACAACAACATGTTTTTACTAAAATACATGAACGGCAAAGGAAAACTTTACAGTAAAAAAACTAGTTGGAACCGGTGCATGGATAAACCAATTTTCTTACTAAATGATTTGAAACAGATATATGAATGGAACTGTGAGGGATGAGCAGCAAATAATTTATTCAACATTAAACATTTCATTCTTTTAAGCAGAAAAGTAGGAGCACTTTATGCAGAATCAAAAATACAACAACTAAAAAGAAGTGAGTTACAGTAAACGGAAAGCATTTATGCAGGGTGGGGGTGGGTGGGTGTGTGGTGGGTTGAAGGGGTGGGGGAGTAGGGGGTGGGGTTGCTGTGAGGGTGAGGAGGTCAGAAGGGATGCAGGGGTGGGAGACAGTCATGTTTCCAGAAACCTGCCGCTCAAACTCTTACCTCCTTCACAGGAAGGCTTGTTTTCAACCACTAGTTCCACCCACGCATACACTTCTCTTCCTGTAAAGTACCATCTTTTCACTTAGATGTGTAGCGTGAGTGTGTGACCGCGTCACTGAGGCCCGTGCAAAAAGGAAGGCAGCAGTAGAGGCACCCAAACCTCCAGGCCAGTTTCCCTGTCCTCACTGCAGACATCTTTGCCATTCCCACCTTGGGCTTCACATTCACCTGTGAGTCCAACCCCCACACACAGATGTCATCGTCAAACCCGACCGACCGATCACCACCAATGTGAGTGTGTGAATGTTTCTCAACATGAAAAAAAGTGTCTGCATATCACTACTACACCCTTTATCAAAAAACAAGAATACAGTTTGAAATGTCTGTATAAAAGAAGGAAAAAACAACAACAATAATACCCATACAATGTCACCATCCTGCATACCCACAAACAAAGCATGTGCCCAGCCTGAACGTTTGTTGACCTCCCACAAAACAGACAATGAATACAGATAAAAAGACAGCAGATACAAATGTGCTATGTGCTAGATGCACATATTGTGTTGACACGACTAGTGGTTAAATCCTGTCATATCAACTGAACACTACTGTCAATGTATGTATGCATGTATATATGTATGTATGTATGTATGTATGCATATATGTATGTATGTATGTATCTCTCTCTGTCTCTCTCTCTCTCTCTCTATATATATATATGTATATATATATATATATATATATATATATATATATATATATATATAACATTATAAGTAACTATTTATTGTCAAGCAAATAAAACAGCAGACAGGAAAAAGAACTAAAAGAATAAGAATGCATGTTAAAAAAACCGAAACAAAAAAAAAGTAGTCTGGGAAACCATCTAATAGACAACCCCCCCCCCCCCCCAAAATAAGACATCACTGATATGATGTGGTTCTAAATAAACTTATATACCACATTAGATTACAATGATTTGGGGTGTCTTTGTGATAGACAGTATTCTAACAATATGAATGTTAACATGTTAACAAGTTCTGCAAAAAAAAAAAAAAAAAAAAAAAAGATTCAATGCTATATTAAATGTACAGCACATTCTCTAGATATCTTTTGAGGGGTTTAGTATAATGAAAGAAAAATGTGGTAACAGCTTGAAATTAAGATCAATGTTAGATACTTGTTTTACTTAGAAATGATGGAAGAACTTAAAAGAGATGAACACCTCTGATTCGATAATTGTACTTGGCACTCTGTTTTATATATATATATATATATTTTTTTTTTTTACAGAAATGATTTTTTTTGGATAGAATACACAAAATAATAAGTCCAATACAGAACACTTTT
Organism: Babylonia areolata; assembly: GCF_041734735.1. Classification (NCBI taxonomy): domain Eukaryota; kingdom Metazoa; phylum Mollusca; class Gastropoda; order Neogastropoda; family Buccinidae; genus Babylonia; species Babylonia areolata. The sequence goes on from NC_134902.1 coordinate 38,004,293, forward strand.
CAAGTATACAGAATGAATCAAAATTTTAAACACAATTTGCAAAGCTGAAATAAAAAGTATTTTACAAAAAAATGACACAAATACAAGCTTTGTAAAGAAAACCATATTGATAATGACAATTGTGCAAATGTAAAGTGCAAATATGTGACTCAGCAATGTGGACTGTTTGGAGATATTGAATATATATGAATCATATTCCCTGTAATTTTTCCTCCCAAGTAATATGCTGCTCCAAATCCGCAGTCTTTCAGTGTTATGCTTGTGCACCATCTGAAAACAAAGAGATAAAAACAAGGAAGGAAGGGAAACAAAAAACGAAGAAGGAAAATAAAAAAATTAAAAAAAGAACAATGAGAGTTCAGGATTGGATACAGATAATTTCAGACACGTCATGCCTTTTCCCAACCTTTGCAAGTTTCACACACACACACACACACACACACACAGACGTGACAGAGTCAAGTCTTCAGTTCTTTCTCTCAGGTGTACATTAAGTGTGTTACGTATCCTGTTGTCATAACATTCGTCAAACAAACTGAAACATTCTGAAGCAGATTGTCTCCCATTATTTTGTACATTATTCCCTCAAACTTTTTTTTCTCCCAAACATCAAAAACCTTGTCACATACCTTCTACATATCATCACACACAAATCGGAAAAATATTCAAACAGAGAATCGCTGTTACATGATGAATCTCTTCTGTATACTAGCTTTTCTTCTTATTCAAATAACAACTAACGAAAACAGAGACAGTGATAAGAGAGAAATACAGTATAAGAAAAACCAAGAAGAAACAAACAAAACCCATCCAAATCAGACACTTCACCATCAATCAGTTTTGCGCAAGTCACTTTGCTGTTTACCCTGCTGCTGTGGTCACGACAGATCAGCAACAGAAATAGATCAGAGACAATTTAATTTATCACTGTTCCTAATCAGCTAGCCGACCACACTGAGCCATATATCAGGAGGTGAAAACACTGTCAATATCAATTCCCGACAACCTCCCCCACCCCCAAAAAAGACACAAATACACATACACTCAGGACATGCCCCAGATTTTGACCCTTCTGTAAACATTCACCAGAGGATCTTACTTAAAAAAACAAACAAACAAAAACAAAAACAAAAAAACAGCTGGAACACAAACATAATAATACATGGCACACAAAGAAACAAACATATAAAATAAAACCAACAAAATGCCAACGGTTAACTCACACTCACTGGTGCAAAAAAGAAAGAAAAAAAAAAGAACAAGGTAAGTACACCCAATTATCAGGTCCAGAACAACGCCAAAAAAATATACAAGGTAGAAAATAAAAGAGACAGAAAAAAATAAAACAGAAATAGCAACTGAGGAATTTTCTTGCAGAGAATTTCCAGAAGGAGGGGATTTTACTTACACTGAGAGCCCCCCCCCACACACACACACCCAGCTTCTCCAAGGGATGGGGGCAGGGCAGTTGGAGGGTGGGGGTCCAAACAGGAAAGATGTAAAATTCTCCAGATCATAATTATGTGAGCAGTCAATGTCTGTGCAAGCACCTTACATGGTGAATTGCATCCACACATAATTTTTCACTGCTACGTTCTATAGAACAGAAAACAATAGATTTTTCAACCTGCAGCTGGCTCCTATCCAGCGATGAGTGTGCTATGCACGTAAATGGACCATACAATTGAGTATCATCCATTTCAGGGATGCGTCTTTGGGTGTGTCGCTCAAACTTCCTGACCGGCACTGCAAGTGTCTGTATCTCTCCAGCCTGGTTAACAACAGGATATCATTTTGACAAGAAGCACAGAGTACAGCCTTGTCACAAAGCCCCAAACAAATGGACCTCCATAGTGACATCGTCGTCCTCCTTCATTAGCAATAACAATTTATTATAATAAAACCAAAAAAATCCCCAAAGGAAAACTGCGCGTCAACCAATGATTGCTCTGAAAGCAGTACATACTATAGTCACACACACACACACACACGGGACAAAATATGGGGCAGGTAAAGAGCAGTTCAATGGAAACAATTGAACAATGTTTTACAAAATGGCACTTTTTTTTCTTCTAAAACCAAGGACCAAGAACCTTTATAAATGTGTAACTATACAGTGGGAAAAGAGCATCTGGAATTATGAACATTTTTTCCCCCACCATCAATCTACTGGCTGAATATGACAGAAACTTCTGGTCTACTACTGTGCTCAAAGTTATACACATCAACTGGCGTCAGTGATACAGCACCTGATCTTTGTTAAACACAAGAAGAAAAAGAAAAAAGAAAAAAACAACAACCTTGACTGTATTCTGACAGTTATCATGATCAATATTGACCAACTATTCAGTGCATCCAACGATTTTCTCCAGAACGAATTAATTTCAATATCGAAACACCACCCATTTGGAACAAATCATGACTTCTTGCAAACAAACATTAATTTCATCATTGGAACTCTCATCCGGTTTCAGCTGTGCCACATTCATCAATTTCTATTTTCACAAACAATGATTTCGTGAGCAGATATTCAGAGTTCACCAAGCAAATGATTTTGGAATACACACACACACAAGAGTTCAGGCTGCACCAGATACAGGGATGAACAGTCCTCCGTTTCCACCAGTTAAGTAATCACTTCAGCCATGCATTGTTCAAATTTCATCAATTCTACAGCAATTATTTCTAACATGGTATCAACTTATTCTGTTTTCACAGATTGATAACGATCAAGCTACTCATTCACCAACTCACTGAAAACAAAAACAGGAATTTTTTTTCTCCTTTTTTGTTTTGTTTTTTTTGTTTCTCTAAAAAATAATACTATTACTATCAAATATTTGCTACAGAAGGAAGGTGAAGGAATGAAGGGGGGGGGGAAGCAGAACACTGGTAGAAAGTGATGAACATACGGTAGGAAGAGAAACCACCACCACCAACAACAGAACCCTGGGTGAAGCTCTGACCACTGCAAACTAAATTTCCCCTGTTTGTTTCCAGACTTGAAGGACAGACACAGCATTCTTACTGGACTGCCCTGATCAGGCCACTCTGCTTATAAACTGCACTATATTCTGTGTGTGATTTTAACGGAGTGGCATGGTTGACATCAACACCACACTCTGCATGCCTGCAACGTTTTAACTCTCTCCATACGAACGGCGAAAGAGAAGACATCAGCAGCGTTTCACCCCAATTACCACCATCAAAATATTGCAAGCGGAAGGCTCTTATACTGAAGAGGTGAATGTTGACAAAGATACCACAATTCTGACAACGGAAGCTAAAGGTTGGGTCATTGAGACACCCACTGGACATCCGAGGGGTCTGTGTAGAGGATAAGGGAGGACTGGCCGTACTGAGTGAGTTAATAGCAACAACTACAACACACAAATCTGCATCTGTTTTGGTCAATAGACAGAAAAACACAAGGATAAGACTCCACAGCTTGAGCGCAGGACAAAACAAAACAAATAAAAAAAAAGGTCAGAAGGAATGGAAGATAGATTAAATGAAAGAATGAAAAAGAAATGACAGACCTGGTCTAAGATATCGACAGAAATGATAGACTTGGTCCAAAGAATTGAAAAGAAAGGATAGACCTGGTCTAATATCGACAGAAATGATAGACCTGGTCCAAAGAATGAAAAAGAAAGGATAGACCTGGTCTAAGATATCAACAGAAATGATAGACCTGGTCCAAAGAATGAAAAAGAATTGATAGACCTGGTCTAAGATATTGACAGAAATGATAGACTTGGTCCAAAGAATGAAAAAGAAAGGATAGACCTGGTCTAAGATATTGACAGAAATGATAGACTTGGTCCAAAGAATGAAAAAGAAAGGATAGACCTGGTCTAAGATATCGACAGAAATGACAGAACTGGTCCAAAGAATGAAAAAGAATTGATAGACCTGGTCTAAGATATCGACAGAAATGACAGACCTGGTCCAAAGAATGAAAAAGAATTGATAGACCTGGTCTAAGATATCGACAGAAATGATAGACTTGGTCCAAAGAATGAAAAAGAAAAGATAGACTTGGTCTTAAAAAAAAAAAAAAAAGAAGAAGAAAAAAAAAGAAAAGAAAAGATGGACTTGATCGGGTAAATTTTCATGTCCTCTTTCAAGTTTTCTGTCATTTTGCGTCATTATTTTTTTATTCCCCCACTTCTTCCCACACTGATCTACATCCACCAAAGAAAGTTCAGCATTTCACCTTCCAGCTGTGTGCACATCAACTTTCACACTTTGTCATGTGACTGATGAATCCATTCTTGGAGAAAGACTGGTGGGAACTCACAAAACAACCACCAACAACTAAAAACAACAAAACTATAACACCAGCACAACCATCCCTCTCACACAGTAAAAAAAACCAACCAACCAACCTACAACAAAACAGCAGACACCATAACAGTCAAATGATTCTGGTTATATAATAAATCTACGAGCTATGTGTGCATACACACACACATGTATACATAGACAGCTTGGATTTTCCTTTGTTGACAGGGGATAAATCATCAGTACACATTCTGCTTTCCCGCAAGTAATTCATAGAACAAACTGCATGAATCCACAAAAGGAAATAAAAAAAAGACTTAAAAACAAGAAACAAGATAAGTTTCAGTTTCACAAAGGTGCCAAAGCACATGCAAACTGGTCCATATACATTACCACATCTGCTGAAAGAGAAAGAGAGAGAGATTGGGAGAGAAAAAGTAAATGCCTGACATAAACATAACACCAATGCACTGGTCAAGGCCTTGAGCTCTTCCTATGTATGTTTGTAAAAAAACCAAAAAAACCATCAGCCTAAGATGAAATAAGAAGATAGGGAAACATATAACAAAATATAAAAAGACAGATCTATACACAGAAGGCAAACAACTGAAATGAAATAAGAACAAAAATAATGCATATATGATCAGTGAACTTGTGCACGCCCACACCCAGATAATTAAATAAATTGAAATATGATTTTTCAAAACTGATAAATAGAAAGCAAATGATTGAAATAAAGTAAGTACAAAAATAACCCTCATTCAGCGAACTTGAGCATACCAACACACTTGTCCATATACTCACACAAGCATGCATGCAAAGACACACACACACACATACACACACACACCAATACATAATCAAAATGCACATGCACAAGTTTGCAGTCTCACAAACGAGACAGAAGAGTGGGGAATCCGTCAGCCTACTGCACAATATTTTGTTGCTTTTCTTTTTCTCCTCAAAGGTAAAAGTATTTCCATTTCCTGTCCAGTACAAAGAGTCCAGTCTCCTCACACAGTGGAACCACTGCTGTATCCATGCTCCACTCTGAACAAATGAATTCATTAAGTACAAAACAGGTGGATTTGACGTCAACGGGACAACCATGTTGTCACTCAGTTCGCATTTCAAGAGCTTTTGCCTGAATATTTCTACGTGAAGAATTCCTGGTATTGTAACAGGTCATGCACTATTTTATTTTTCAGCACATCGACAATGTTTACTCTTCAGACAGGAGTGCCTCAATTCAATGTTAATTAACAGTTGAGTTCTGGCTTCAGGCACACGCTTCCATGTATTGTTTTCACTTACATCCCAACTCATCGGTTGAGAAACACCATTATTCACTGTACTACTTTGGGTACCTGTTGAAGTGTGTGTGTGTGTGTGAAGTGTGTGTGTGTGTGTGTGTGAGTGCATGTGTGTGTGTGTGTGTGCCACCAGGGTCCAATCCCACCGTCTGGGGCAAGGTGGTCAACAACTGTCTGCCAGTCTTGTGTGTGTGTGTGTGTGTGTGTGTGTGTTTTCAAAGTGCCCTTTGATGACAACCTCAAGCTTGTGTAGACATGATCATTCTATCAATTACAATTTTCCCTCCCTTCTTCAATCAGCACTCGTTTCTTGACCAAATTATGAACTGACACAACTGGTTTACGGACCAACAGCACTGGTTTATGGACCAACAGTAGCACTGGTTTATGGACCAACAATAGCACTGGTTTATGGACCTACAGCAGCACTGGTTTATGGACCAAGAGTAGCACTGGTTTATGGCCAAACAGTAGTACTGGTTTATGGACAAACAGTAGTACTGGTTTATGGACCAACAGTAGTACTGGTTTATGGACCAGAGAGCACTAGCTTAAATAAACAACACAGCACTAGATGACAGAAAACTTCCATCAATATTGTCCCCTGTTCCAACAGCCCACGAAAGACTTCTTGATGGTTGATCAGGGCTTTTTGACAAACGTGTCCCACATTCACAGTGGACATGTTTCAAGTCTTTCATCATTCATGCCATCATGCTGATAAAGAGCCCATCGCATGCAGTGAATCAGAAACCTGACAGCTGGGAATGCTGAAATAGTTGTAAATATAGAAACTTTCAGTAAAAGCTTGAGAGGGGAGGGGGCAGGAGGTATCAAATATCATATGATTTCTGCTGAGAATACTGAACTGCACTTTGATAAATCTGTTTGTGAAGAGTTGATATGATTGCTGTTCTTTTTTTTTTTTAATAGAAGATTTGATACAATTGCTTAACTTTACAAGAATGAACTGTTGACTCATATCAGTGTTGAAAGTAAAATTTCTATACAAAAAACAGTAAATCAATAAAATGCTGATCCAGCTGGGCATACGTCACAAGTATTTTCTGTAGAAACATTTTTTGAGAATTAATCAATCAATACAGAAATAATCTGAAACATTTTTTTCAGAATTAATCAGTCAATAGAGAAATAAACTGAAACATTTTTTTGAGAATTAATCAATCAATAGAGAATTAAATTTCAAACAGATTAAAGATGCACTGCGTTGTAAAATGATCGAGTAAATTCGGAGCAAGATCTTATGCCTGTATCAAAGCTGTTTCTTGAGTCAAACATACAGTACAATTAAATGTGTCTAGCAACCTGAAAACTCTTGTGACATCAGCCTTGGGAACTTATTAACTATAGATCTACATATTAAAACATTCAACTCATGAATCACTTTGACAATGTGGCTTTTGTACAACCTTTATTTCACATAAATGGAGTTAAGATGAAAAATCACAAATTTCATCTTTTTTTCTTTTTTTTTTTTTGCTTTTTCTGATTGGTTTTTGTTTGTTTGTTCCTTTTGTTGTCTTGTTTTGTTTTATTCTGAAAGACATCATACAATTTCACATCATTTCAGATGTTGTGCTTCATTTTCGCACAGAGGGAAAATACACAGCATGCAGCTACAGCTTACACATGTAATAATAATAATGGTATTTATACAGCGCTGAATCTTGTGCATAGACAAATCTAAGCGCTTTCGCACCTGTCATTCTCACGCATGCATAACCGTAAAACTGGAGAAACTGAAGACAAGGAAGAGGCAGGGGAGGGAGGCTATTTTGGGAAGAGGTGGGTTTTAAGGCCAGACTTGAAAGAGCTGAGTGTGGAGACTTGACGAAGCGAAAGAGGAAGTTCATTCCAATTGCAAGGTCCATGTTCACCAGACAGCAGCATGCAGGATGGGTCACCCCATTCAAAACATTCAGCAGACCCACTTCTTTCCAGCAACCAGAGTTCCAGCATGAACCCTGCAGGTACCAGTCCTGGTTTCCAGAGACCTACAAGTTTTTGAATCAGTTTGCAGCTCTTTCCGATAGAACGTAAGGCTTTCTTTCTTTCTTTATATATATATATATATATAAAGAAGTTTTTATAAAATCTTTGCTGCATGTGGAATATAGTTAAATTCTTTAGTTTATGTATTGTCTTATATTGGAGGATCTCTTTGTATTATGCAATGGAGAGTTCCCATTTTTGTTGTTTTATATCTTTAAGTGCTTGTGGAATATGGAATATATTGTAATAAATCATCCATGTATAGTCTTCACTGCCGTCTTTTCTCAACCTGCAGCATGCCAGACAGGTCCCACTGTATTCTTTTTCTTCTTTTCTCTTCCATCAGGCTACAACTCCACATGTAAATCTACCTTCCATAAGTGGGCTTAAAGTTTAATATATGTGTGTTCAACCTGCTGTTTCCGCAGCCACTTCAATGTTTATGTATGATGGGCGTGTTCATGCTCCTACAGCCCACTGAATGCTGGCAAGGACCACAGGATCTTTAACATGCCAACTTCTTCATCTGTTTGTCCTCACTTGCAGCTGACCTGAGAGTTCAGATTTCCACCCACAGCCCTGAAAGTGTCAGGCACTGATCCTCGGACCAAAACTAAGACCCTCACACACACACACACTGACCAGCACACATATTCTTACACCTTTTCATCTTTTGGCGAACCACAACCACCCCCTCCAGTGTTTAACCATCCCCCCTTCTTTTCCTTTGTAAATATTGCTCACCTTTTTCTCTGTTCTTTTTTTCTTTTCTTTTTTTTCTCTCTGATTACTCCTCACAGTTCTTAGTTTTACCTCTGTCTTGGTTTTGCTCTCTCTTTTCTTCTCCATTCTCTATTTTTCTCCCCATGAAGAAGGGCCTATGGCCCGAAACGTCGGGATACTCTCTTCATAGGACAAGTCACCACCTACAGGTTAGTCTCAACCGTTTTCTCGCCTAAGACCCTCAGGTTGAAGACCCAACAATCCCACTGTTTTTTCAAATATACTCTAGAACATTATGCCTCTGGATCCACTCCGAACACTCTTCCCTTGTTTCTGCCCATGGAATCCAACTGGGCAGAGTTAAGTGAGAAGTCAACTGTCAAGCAACACCCTACTGCTCTAGTTCTGTAGTTGTGAAGAGAAGGCGGAGACAGTCAGATGTAAAGATGCAGAGGACCCCCTCTATCATCATGAGTTCTACATAATCTTCATCTGTTTGTTTTTCTTTTTCTTTTTTTAAATATGTTTTACAGACATTCATTGGGGAGAATAAAGCTGGTGTTTAACTGACTGGTTTATTCTTTCTTTCTTTTTTTCTTACACTGATACAGAGTTATGATTTTCAATTTCCATAGCCTGATTTATAACGGAATTAACGCTTAAACTTTCACAGTTTCAGTGGTGATATGAAGTATACTCTCTCTTTTACAATGATGGTGACAAGTGTAGAAGCCTGTAGCAAAGCATCAGTAGTCATACCCTTTCTATTGACTGTAACACAGAAACCAATTTCTCTTTTTCAGTGTAGTTATGAATAATATGATGCAACGTTTCTACAGTGTGCGATATATCGTGAAAGCTATTTCCACAGATGAAGGCAAATGCCAAAACCCCCACAACTGCAAAAGTAAAAAATAAAAGAAACTCAACTGTAAATTGAATTTTTTTTTTTTTTTCCAAATGGGAAAGATCTGCCAACAACCAGAAACAGGGAAAGGAGGGAAGGGAGAGAAAACAGACACTGCAGGATTCACACACACCACTCACAACTAAAAATATAAAATCAAACATTTCAAGTTTTCATGGAGTTTTTTTGTTGTTGTTGTTTGCCTTTGAAAAAGTGCATCTCACAGGAAAATTAAATAACATGATAATATAATAACATCAACAATGAATAATGAAATTTATGCAACGCTCACAAACCGAAATCATTTTATGGCGCTTTACATTACACATGAAATTTAAAAATACACATTAAAAATAATGATACAAGCTCTTTTTTCTTCGTCTCCTTAAAAAAAAAAAAATCAAACAAGTAATGACACAGCTTTGAAAGCATGCAAACACAATAAAGTTACATTTTCAGTTATTCACACTGCACACAGTGATACACCCACACAGGTATACACACTGTGCACATGCTTACAAGCATATTCTAAGTTTCTTACTGGCTATATGGGATTACTGAATAGGATTAAGCAGGATAACATTTTTTTTTCAAAAAGGTCAGGTCAGGATTTTTATAAGAGGTGTCTTGAAGATGGCACAGGATTAAGCTGAACAACATGTGGATTGTGGAAAACACCTCAACCACTGGACATGCCTGTTGTTTGTTGGTCAGCTGTCAAGTTCCCACAGTAATGGGTCTCTTAGTCAGCAAGTGTTGCAGTACAATTACAAGGACCTCTGGCCTACAAGTTGCTCTTTCTTTTCACACAATTTCAAACTGCAACGTGAAATAACCTGTGTCCTGAGAGCAATGTCCACAAAACTTCAACACCAGTCTCTGTGCACAGCGGGTACCGACCGAAAGCAACAAAGAACTGGTGCTTCAGGGCTTCTGAAACGTTTAAAATCTTGGACTTGGAGGTCTCAGAGACTCACTATAATTCTAAAGGATAAGTGACTACCTTCATTGGGTCACTCTAATGTTGGACAATCTAATTAAATCTGCATTAACGAGAAGCCCTCAACTGAAGTCACATGCAGTTGAGATGAACTTAACCTGTGGCAGAACACTCAATTCTGTTATTCAACTTATTGTTTTTCTGGCAAAATTTCTTCTTTGTTCTTGGTAATGTGACTGGCAGTGTGCTTGCTGTACACAGTTGCACATGATCTTTCTCAAGTGTAAGCAACAAAGAGCACTCCTGGCCACTACACACAAATCATAACACTTTAGTTTAAATTCACATCTTCAAAGTTGTGCCATGTCTGGATAATGTTGGTCTAATTCTTCTTCCATGTCTAAAAATATATATATAAGAAGAAAGAAAAAGAAAAAAGCTAAAAACTACTGTTCTTTTAAGTTTAGTAACCAAGTACATTTGCTGATGGCTCATTTTTCAGTTTTTCATGGAGCTGTAATCATTTCTAGGGCTTTCATGACCATTCAAAGGCCTTCAGAATTCTAGGAGTTTCAAGAAGCATATGACCCCTGTTGATAGCCAAGGAAGACACTGAGAGATGATTCTGACATCAATCTGACACCTGACTGGGCAGGGAAGTAGTTAATCCTCCCAGCAGCCAGCATTCTGCATCCCCACGCCATGATCATTTTGCTGAACATTCCTGGCATCAATCACTTCATGTCATTTCAAGGTACACAGTTATACATGGTGTTTCTGATCACTCAGTCCTTTCTGTGTAAATCTTTAATTAAAACTATAAAAGCGCTGACAGCTCTCCTTTTCGCTGCACTGAAATGCAATGTTTTCAACTGCAACTGAACTGGTCAGCACTCAGGTAACATCACTTTTTCAAAGGTCTCCATAAACCTGTTTGCACAAATAATGCTCTTTTTTTTTCTTTCTTTTTTTTTTTAACACAACGATCACACTGAAACAAGGATGTGCATTTTAATTCCTGATACATCGTATTTCCTCCCATTCCTGTGAGATTTATCACAATATCGCTGCTTACTTATCTAATGGCCGGACATTTAAGAAGTCACCTTCTGTCATTCAGAAAGCTTCTGGTAGCAAGCTCTGCATCTTTGGGAAAATTCTGAGCACGAAGGAAGAGAAAAAAAAAAAAAGGGAAAGAAAAAAAACAACAACCCCAAACAAGTTTTATTGGTGAAACCGTTACCCTCACCAGTGCATGGAAAACTGAAGTAGTAATCCGGTCAATGCCAAGACTGTCTCCTCTGTCTCTACTGTCTACAGTCCATGGCCTACAGAACAGTGACCAAACTTCTCTTGCTTATAAAAAAAAAAAGTTATATCATTAAAATCACACTGCACTGCGGTATCATTTCTAATATTCATATTGCAATAGTACAGCTTGTAGTAATGTTAGACTCACAGAAGCAGTATCAGTTGTGCAGTTTAGTACATTTTGTAGAACTTTATGACATGCTGATGATGTCCGATACTCCAATATAACAAAGGACTGAAAGCATTATAAGAAATATATCTTTAAAAAAAAACAAAAAAACAACCAAAAACCTCTGTGGCTATTAAAATACTAAAATAAAAAAGTACAAGAAATAATCAATGATTTTGTGGATGCATAGACTGACTTTACTCAGCACATGCTCATACATACTAGTACATATCCAACTCTACATTGAAAGTGATAGTGAGGAGTGGGTCAAGTGCATGAAGGAGAATAATAATAAACAATACAGTGGTAGAGTAGTGGTAAGTATGTCTTTTCCCGATTCTTGTTTTCGTTCTTTTTAAAAAGCACACACACACTCACACATACTGGTTCTTCCACTCTGAAAAACTGGTTCCATAACAATGGCAACACAAGGTATTATAAGGTTCTGAGAACAAAGCAGCCCCTGTGCGGTCTGCTTTACACAAAGCAGTTCAGTCATTACATAACTATGACAACAGTCGCTGTCCTGTCTGTCAAGTGTCCACGCATCAGCCATCTGAATGCCCCCCCGCCCCGCCCCCCAACCCCCCTCAGCCATTTTATGTGTGAAGCAGGTCAGTTTCCATGGCAACACAGGAATCCAAAAGCCATCCACATTGTTAAGAGCAGGGCGGACATTGAAAGACACATACACACAGACAAGACACAAAGAGACAGACACATACACTGATGGACACACAGACAGAGATGGATGCACTGATGTCTGAGGGACACAGATACAGGGTCGGACACACACACATACAGAAATCCACACACTGACACAGATATATCCAGAAACAATACAGACACAGATTCACTGACACACAGTGATCCATACACAGACTGACAAAGACCCATCGACAGACATACACACACTGAGGGACACACACACACTGATGGACGCAAATAAACTGACATACATGTAATGATGTATACACATCCAGACACTGACAGTGAGAAAGACATACTGGCATACACTGACATACAGACAGACCAGCAGACAAAAACAGACATGCTCTCAGCACAAAAGACAACCTACAGATTCTCTCTTCTCCTGAGGTCAAAGGTTCCCTCATTTCTCCTGCAAACAGTCTCTCGCCACACAGATGACATCTTGCAAATCATCTTCTCTTTCTTCCTCACTTTCATTTTCTTTCCCATGATCTAAATCCTTGACCTTTTGTATTCAACCCCATCCACCACACGCCACCGCTACTCCAAAGACACACACACTAATTCTGTGTACACGTATATCCAGCCTGGAGGCTAACACAGTCCTCAGCCAAGCACCGTTCAGATAATGTGGCAGCGGGCAACAAGGTGGTATATAATCCATCACACACTGCTATTCACTCCATACCGGCTGGCACATCACAGCTGTAGCGACTGCCTGTGGTGTGCTGTGGATGTTCATGGCTGTTGAAATGTCATTGGTGTACTTCCTCCACGCCCCTCACAAAAAAATACTCACATCCCAAGTGAGCGGATGCATGGCCCACTACCGATACATATCCCCGTTGACCTGGTACTCAATGGCGTACTCAGGGTAGGCCTGCGTGCTATCGAAGATGACCCAGATGCGCGGAGTGTGGATATTGTCCACGCACGAGTCGTAACACCGCCCCAAGGGGTCGTTGGGGTCGAGGGGTGGGGGTCGGCGGTAGTCGCTCTGTCCCCCGGTGTAGATGCCTGACAGGACCTTGGCCAGGAACATGTAGCGCGGACACGACCCCGCCTTGCGCAGGTCCAGCGCCCCCTGACCCCCTCCTGACCCTGATGGTGATGGCGACGTCGTCCACGCTTTGGGCGGCGGGGGGCCTGGCATGGGGGCCGGCTGGCTGAGCAGGGCATGGGGGTGGGGAGGGAGGGGGGCCAGGGGAGGGAGTGGTGCAGGGTTGGGAGGGGCCAGAGGGGCCACCAGCAGGTAGCTGTTGGCCTGCAGGTTGGCGTTGGCGGTAAGCAGGGCCAGAGAGGGCGCACCACCTCCACCTCCTCCCCCCGACAGGGTCACAGCCGCTGTGCTGGCCACAGACAGGTTGGTTGGGTAACCTCCACCCACCGGCACCATCACCCCGCCCCCACCACCACCACCCTGACCGGCGGGGGGCTGCTGGGAGGACTGCTGAGAGGAGGACGCCATCAGTGCCGACACCTTGCCCACAGCTCCAGAGCTGAACGCCGGCCGCGCGGTACCATACTTCTTGGAGGGCTGGCCGGCTGCGGCAGCGTGGTAGGCTTTAGTCAGGGCCCTGAACCCCAACATTGGTGCCTTGGGGGTGTTCTGCGGGGGAGCCACAGACGTGGGCAGGAGGGAGGGCTGGCTGGGGGGAAGCCCCTGCCCAGGAGGGGGGAAGGACTGAGTGGCCTGTGGGGCCGAGGGGTGTGAGCGAGGGGGGTGCCCGGCGGCAGAGAGGGCGGAGTACCTGTGATGGGCGTAAAGCGTCTGACGGTGGTGGTGGGGGAGAGGGGGGACCGGCCCTGAGCTTTGCGACGACGACGATGCTGCACCTGGTCCCTGCTGCTGTCGGCATGGTGCCCCGCGAGAGGAGTGCTGGGAAGAGGGTGGAGGGGGGTGGCCGTTGGGGGTGACGGAGGCATGTGAGCTGGCCCTCCCTCCGAACATGGGGCTGGCCACAGCAGTGGGCGCTGAACCAGCTGGAGGGCCGTATATCAGACTGCCGGCCGCAGAGCGGTTCCCGCCGGACCCCCCTGGCCTTGACCCACTTCCGCCGTAGCCCCCCATGCGCAGCTTGTCTGTCTTGGTCTTCAGCAGGTGAGCGATGATGGCGTTCTTGTCCGTCGCCGCCTTGCTCTTGAGCAGGGGGAGCAACTTCTTCATGGCCAGATTTGCTTTGCTCGCCATGGGTGAGACCCCTGACCCCAAACCAGACAACCCCCCACCTCCTCCCCCGGTCTGCGGGACACGGAGACGGGAGGAGGCCTGGAGAACGGACAGAGTGTTGGAGAGAGACGGGTCCTGGGGAGGGAAGGCGGTGGTGGAGGGATCCGAGGAGGAGGTGGAGGAGGAGGAGGAGGAGGAGGGGGGAAGCTGTAGGATGGACTTGAGAACGGCGGACCCTGTGGAGGGTGGGGACCCACGGTCTGTGTAGGCGTTGGAGTACAGACTGTCCCCTGCAAAGTAACACCCTGCACACACACACACAATAATTATTCAATGATTCATCATTTATTTTGTTTATTAATGCCGTTTATACAAGGGTGAAACCACTGTTAAAAGCCTCTTACCCCCCGGTCGCCCAGCACTATTCACCAAAGAAATCCAATGCCAGGGGAACAAACTCTTCCAATTTTTGATAGCTGGAAGAAATAGAAAAAAGTTCAAAATATAATTATCTTCTATTGCTGCACATAGTTATTTTTCTTGCATTCTCCACATAATAAAGTTGCAAAATGATTATTGTTTCCAGGCTCATATTGCTTTGTATTCACACAATAAAAATAAAAGCGCCGAATTTGACGGTCAACTTTGAAAAATATTATTTTTCAAATTACAGTATGGTTTTTCAAAGTGTGTCTGGACTGCAAAACCTTCTAACACATCTTCTTATTCGAATTTTTCCTCAACTTGAACTGCAACAATGAACATGCTGATTTGTATGTTCTCATTTTATGGGATGCTGTATTTTCCCTTGATGGTGGGGAGAAGAAAAACAACAAACAAACAAATAACAAAACACCCTACCTACCTTACATCTTCTCCATAATGAAGAGAGAAATATAATCCACTGAACTAGCACAATCCGGAAGATCATGCAGAACGCCAATAAAAATCAGTAAAATCAACAACTGACTCACTAACAGTATTGATTTCGGTCCAGCAATCGACTTACACTCAAGTACCAACTTCACTCTCATCAGCTAATCTTGATCAGCTGATATCTCGATCACTCCGTACAATCAACTTTTTTTTTTTTACAAGATTCTCACGCAGAAATCATTCAAACGGTTCAAAATCATCGTCAGAATTGTCATTCAGATTACGCAAAAGCTCTCAGCAGTCATCAGATTCATCTTGCAACTTTGAAAATTCAAAACTTTGGCCAAACTGCACCAAATTGGACCCTGAACAGTTCAGACTGTTCAGCAGCAAACTGAACCAAACTGGACCCTGAACAGTTCAGACTGTTCAGCAGCAAACTGAACCAAATTGGACCCTGAACAGTTCAGACTGTTCAGCAGCAAACTGAACCAAACTGGACCCTGAACAGTTCAGACTGTTCAGGTGGAAGTGGTGGAAACTAGGCAGTGACTCTCGCAAGAATCTCGTTTATGTAAACAACAATGGCTGTGCCCATTGTAAGCACATGTTTAGCGGGCGCTAGCGAGTGATCCAAGGTTTGAGACAGCAATTTTTTAGCAGGTCAGGGTGCTAGTAGGGATTCTGGGGTAATAAGGGTTTATATCGATCCCAAGAACCTATCAAATGAACAACATACAAATATCACACAAATAAACACAACAACAAACAAAAGATGATGAAAAAACAAAACACAAACACACACACCTGGAACAGAACATTAAGCACAAGAACACTGATATCAATCAACATAAGCCTTGGACATACTTCTAATGTTGACAATTCCATCAACTTTCCACCAGAGGAATGTACACTATAATCATAATATACCACCTGATAAAAGACTGATGAAACTGGACGCTATCACAATATGCCAGGTGATGAAAGATTCTGCCTTAACTCTTTCCATACGAACGGTGAAAGAGACGACATTAACAGCGTTTCACCCCAATTACCATCATCAAAATATTGCAGGCGGAAGGCTCTTATACTGAAGACGTGAATGTTGACAAAGAATACCACAATTCTGACGACGGAAGCTAAAGGTTGGGTCATTCAGACACCCACTGGACATCCGAGGGGTCTGTGTAGAGGAGAAGAGAGGACTGGCCGTACTGAGTGAGTTAAATGTTATCTGTCAGTGACTGAAGATGAATTTCATCTCATCAAGGAATGTCTCTACTGCACAGCAATAACTGACTCCTATGTTTTCTTCATCTGAGGTCATGTAATAATTTTTGAAGACTGATGTCTTCAAATTCAGAAAATCTTTTGCTTTCAAAGTTCATATTGAACTTTAAAACTAAAATAATGAGCTTTACAGTTCAACTTTTGAAGAGTACAACTATGTAAGGGGTGGTGCTACCGTTCCTTTCTTTGTAATATTCCTAGATGATTAATTTGATATGCTTTGAAGAATTATATGAATTTTGATAATTTTATATTATACTCCATACATGTGTTGTTAAAACATTCAAATTACTAGTTCTTTTTCATGCTCATTTTGTTTTAATGTTTGCAATTCTCCAGAACCCAAAAGAGGTAAAACGAAATTAAATCTTGAAACCATCAACCTTAATTTCAGAAGTAGTGTAAGGACAGGTGGTTCTGGCTCACCTCCATTTAAGCCTCCAAACTGCCCTGTGTTATCATATCTTCTTATCTGTTTGACGTATTAAGTTCAAACTTTGCACAGATAGCCATATTAATGTACTAAGTCTGTGTACAAAATTTCATACAGATACCTTTAGTAGTTCCTGAGAAACAAAAATCAGCAAAAAAACCGGTGCCGTGGTCCACCTTAATAAGCCTCTCTTGTTTCCTTTTCATCGTCACAGCATACTCAAAATCGGTTTGATTTATTATCACATTATCTTTTCGTGTGTGATAGGAACACAACAGCGAGCCACTATTTTATATTTTTCTTAAACTGTGTTTTTGTCCCCAATATTAACCCAAGGTTGGGCAATTTTCATGTCTATATCCCATCCTTTATCAACAAGCGGATCTCTATATGGAATCCAGACATCGTCTACAAGAAGAAATTCATAAGGTGTACTGGTGACAGCACCAGTAACATCAACATCCGAAAGGCCTCCACATTTTTGAGTGCCACCTACTGAACTAGATTTTTTTCTTTTGTATATATTTACTCCCTCAGAAAGCTGGAAAGCAAACAAGTTATTTTCTCCCCCAGATATCAAATCCGAATGTATCTTTGAGATCAACTACAAATATAGTGCACAATTTAACACCATATGTTCCTGGTCCAACCATTTCTTATATGTAATGCAACACTGAAACATTCAATATTTGGTCTGTATTCGTCTGATATGAAAACTCAACTGTAAAAATAATTTCCGTTCATGAGTCTCCTGTATTGTAATACTGGGAATGTTACTGTCAGCCCACCCCCATATCCTTCATTAAATTTTTCTGTAGGAATGGAGCGTAACAAAACAGAAGGCATCCCATTATAAATATTTTCAGCAGCACTAATTTCCTCAAGGTGAATGTGAAGTGCCTTATATTTTGCAAGGTTGAGTGTTTGTCTCCTATTACTGTGTCTCCAGTATTATTTTTTTGACAGAGAACCCGAGAAATCTTGCAAGGCTATTACTGAATTCAGCCATCACTTAGTTGCTTGATTTTATTCTTAAATAACCAGTGGGGGGATGTAAATCTAAATTAACACCATTTGGTTTAAACACATCGTTATTCAAACCACACACATGCAGACTTTTTAAATTTGCCCTGTTCATCAAAGATGAAGTGGACTATTGACAGTCAACCTCATTGTTTTTGAGTAATTTTCTATTGTTTCTGATGCATTTCTATAGTTGTGACCACTGGTTGTTTGGCTGGTATTCAATAAACCACCAACCTTGGCCAAAGGCAGTGCCGTGCTTGCCACAGAAGCGCCAGTCAAAGCCACGGCGACAGATGGCGTCGATGGTGCTCACTTTGGTTCCGTGGAACAGCTGATGTTCACTGACCACTCGGCCACTGTTCTCCTGTATCATCTGTTCCCTTTTCCTGCCACCGACACCATGTGTGGTCTTTACATCATGTACACACACATACACACACACTAGCACATCAGCACTTTCTGCTGCCCACAAATGCGCTGCACATACACACAGAAGGTAAATAAATTAAACGCACATGTTCCATACCAACTCACCGAGATTGGAACAGTAAAAATTACTTCAACTGGGAGTGTTCTGCAATGTTCCATACCAACTCACAGAGAGTGGAACAGTAAAAATTAACACTAACTGGGAAGGTTCTGGAATGTTCCATACCAACTGACTGAAAAAAGGACAGTAAAAATTAACACTAACTGGGAAGGTTCTGGAATGTTCCATACCAACTGACTGAAAAAAGGACAGTAAAAATTAACACTAACTGGGAAGGTTCTGGAATGTTCCATACCAACTCACAGATAGTAGGACAGGAAAATTACTTTAACTGGGAGGGTTATGGAATGTTCTATACCAACTCACAAATAATAGGAAACTAAAAAAAAAATCAAAATTGGGAGGGTTCTGGAATGCTCCATATCAACTAACAGACAGTAGGACAGCAAAATTACTTTACCTGGATGGGGTACAAAATGTTCCATACCAACACACAGACAGTAGGACACTAAAAACTACACAGACCAGGAAGGGCTGTGGAATGTTCCATACCAACACACAGACAGTAGGACACTAAAAACTACACAGACCAGGAAGGGCTGTGGAATGTTCCATACAGACTCACTGACAGTAGGACACTAAAAACTACACAGACCAGGAAGGGCTGTGGAATGTTCCATACAGACTCATTGACAGTAGGACACTAAAAACTACACAGACCAGGGAAGGGCTGTGGAATGTTCCATACAGACTCACAGACAGTAGGACACTAAAAACTACACAGACCAGGGAAGGGCTGTGGAATGTTCCATACAGACTCACTGACAGTAGGACACTAAAAACTACACAAACCAGGAAGGGCTGTGGAATGTTCCATACAGACTCACTGACAGTAGGACACTAAAAACTACACAAACCAGGGAAGGCTGTGGAATGTTCCATACAGACTCACTGACAGTAGGGCACTAAAAACTACACAGACCAGGAAGGGCTGTGGAATGTTCCATACAGACTCACAGACAGTAGGGCACTAAAAACTACACAGACCAGGAAGGGCTGTGGAATGTTCCATACCAACACACAGACAGTAGGGCACTAAAAACTACACAGACCAGGGAAGGGCTGTGGAATGTTCCATACAGACTCACTGACAGTAGGACACTAAAAACTACACAAACCAGGAAGGGCTGTGGAATGTTCCATACAGACTCACAGACAGTAGGACACTAAAAACTACACAGACCAGGGAAGGGCTGTGGAATGTTCCATACAGACTCACAGACAGTAGGACACTAAAAACTACACAAACCAGGAAGGGCTGTGGAATGTTCCATACAGACTCACTGACAGTAGGACACTAAAAATTACACAGACCAGGGAAGGGCTGTGGAATGTTCCATACAGACTCACTGACAGTAGGGCACTAAAAACTACACAAACTAGGAAGGGCTGTGGAATGTTCCATACAGACTCACAGACAGTAGGACACTAAAAACTACACAGACCAGGGAAGGGCTGTGGAATGTTCCATACCAACACACAGACAGTAGGGCACTAAAAACTACACAGACCAGGGAAGGGCTGTGGAATGTTCCATACAGACTCACTGACAGTAGGACACTAAAAACTACACAAACTAGGAGGGCTGTGGAATGTTCCATACAGACTCACTGACAGTAGGGCACTAAAAACTACACAAACCAGGAAGGGCTGTGGAATGTTCCATACCAACACACAGACAGTAGGACACTAAAAATTACACAGACCAGGGAAGGGCTGTGGAATGTTCCATACAGACTCACAGACAGTAGGACACTAAAAATTACACAAACCGGGAAGGGCTGTGGAATGTTCCATACAGACTCACTGACAGTAGGGCACTAAAAACTACACAGACCGGGAAGGGCTGTGGAATGTTCCATACAGAAGCACAGACAGTAGGGCACTAAAAATTACACAAACCGGGAAGGGCTGTGGAATGTTCCATACAGACTCACAGACAGTAGGACACTAAAAACTACACAAACCGGGAAGGGCTGTGGAATGTTCCATACAGACTCACTGACAGTAGGACACTAAAAACTACACAGACCAGGAAGGGCTGTGGAATGTTCCATACAGACTCACTGACAGTAGGACACTAAAAACTACACAAACCGGGAAGGGCTGTGGAATGTTCCATACAGACTCACAGACAGTAGGACACTAAAAACTACACAGACCAGGAAGGGCTGTGGAATGTTCCATACAGACTCACAGACAGTAGGACACTAAAAACTACACAAACCGGGAAGGGCTGTGGAATGTTCCATACAGACTCACAGACAGTAGGACACTAAAAACTACACAAACCGGGAAGGGCTGTGGAATGTTCCATACAGACTCACAGACAGTAGGACACTAAAAACTACACAGACCAGGAAGGGCTGTGGAATGTTCCATACAGACTCACTGACAGTAGGACACTAAAAACTACACAAACTGGGAAGGGCTGTGGAATGTTCCATACAGACTCACTGACAGTAGGACACTAAAAACTACACAGACCAGGGAAGGGCTGTGGAATGTTCCATACAGAATCATTGACAGTAGGACACTAAAAACTACACAGACCAGGGAAGGGCTGTGGAATGTTCCATACAGACTCACTGACAGTAGGACACTAAAAACTACACAAACTAGGAAGGGCTGTGGAATGTTCCATACAGACTCACAGACAGTAGGACACTAAAAACTACACAGACCAGGAAGGGCTGTGGAATGTTCCATACAGACTCACAGACAGTAGGACACTAAAAACTACACAGACCAGGGAAGGGCTGTGGAATGTTCCATACAGACTCACAGACAGTAGGACACTAAAAACTACACAGACCAGGGAAGGGCTGTGGAATGTTCCATACAGACTCACAGACAGTAGGACACTAAAAACTACACAGACCAGGGAAGGGCTGTGGAATGTTCCATACAGACTCACAGACAGTAGGACACTAAAAACTACACAGACCAGGGAAGGGCTGTGGAATGTTCCATACAGACTCACAGACAGTAGGACACTAAAAACTACACAAACCAGGAAGGGCTGTGGAATGTTCCATACAGACTCACTGACAGTAGGACACTAAAAACTACACAAGCGGGGAAGGGCTGTGGAATGTTCCATACAGACTCACAGACAGTAGGACACTAAAAACTACACAAACTGGGAAGGGTTGTACAATGTTGTGCACCAACTCACAGAGAGTAGGACTTCCACAGGTAGGGGTTCTGGATTCGAACAATGCGAGTGATGTCGGCGGCGGGGAACAGCATGTGTTCGTGGAACCGCACAGCCACGTTGATGTACTCTTCAGAGTTGGGCTCCAGGGGAACCGCCACCACCTCAACCAGGTTCTGTGACAGGGAGAAACCATATCCTGATTCTTATAATGCACTGTATTGCACTGCACTTACGAGGAAGGTGACAGAATGGTTAAGACGCTCATCTGCCAATACAGAGTCCAAGAGGGTCTGGGTTCGAATCACGCTCCCACCTGTTCTCCCACGTTTGACTGGAAAATCGAGTTGAGGGTCTAGTCATTCAGATTAGACGATAAACCGAGGTTCCATGTGCAGCATGCACTCAGTGCACTGAACAAGAACCCATGGCAACGAGAGAGAGAATTGTCCTCTGGCAAAATTCTGTTGAAGAAATCCACCCTGATAGGTACACAAATATATGCATGCACTCAAAGCCTGACAAAGTACGTTGGGTTATGCTGCTGGTCAGGCATCTGCCAAGTAGATGTGGTGTAGCGTATATGGATTTGTCTGAATGCAATGACGCCTACTTGAGAAACAAACTGTATTGCACTGTACTGTGTTGCACTGTTGTTGCACTGCATGGTGTTGCACTGTATGGTGTTGCACTGTCTGGTGTTGCATTGTGTCGTGCATGGTGTTGCACTGTGTCATGCATGGTGTTGCACTGTACTGTGTTGCACTGCATGGTGTTGCACTGCATGGTGTTGCACTATGTGGTGTTGCACTGTATGGTGTTGCACTGTGTGGTGTTGCACTGTATGGTGTTGCACTATGTGGTGTTGCATTGTATGGTGCTGCACTGTGTGGTGTTGCATTGTATGGTGCTGCACTATGTGGTGTTGAATTGTGTGGTGTTGCACTGTATGGTGTTGCACCGTATGGTGTTGCATTGTGTGGTGTTGCACTGTATGGTGTTGCACTGTATGGTGTTGCACTGCATGGTGTTGCACTGTATGGTGTTGCACTGTATGGTGTTGCACCGTATTGTGTTGCACTGTATGGTGTTGCACTGTATGGTGTTGCACTGTTGCACCGTATTGTGTTGCACTGTATGGTGTTGCACTGTATTGTGTTGCACTGTTGCACTGTATTGTGTTGCACTGTATTGTGTTGCACTGTATTGTGTTGCACTGTATGGTGTTGCACTGTATTGTGTTGCACTGTATTGTGTTGCACTGTATGGTGTTGCACTGTATTGTGTTGCACTGTTGCACCGTATTGTGTTGCACTGTATGGTGTTGCACTGTATTGTGTTGCACTGTTGCACTGTATTGTGTTGCACTGTATTGTGTTGCACTGTATTGTGTTGCACTGTATGGTGTTGCACTGTATTGTGTTGCACTGTATTGTGTTGCACTGTATGGTGTTGCACTGTATTGTGTTGCACTGTTGCACCGTATTGTGTTGCACTGTATTGTGTTGCACTGTATTGTGTTGCACTGCATGGTGTTGCACTGTATGGTGTTGCACTGTATAGTGTTGCACTGTATAGTGTTGCACTGTATGGTGTTGCACTGTATAGTGTTGCACTGTATAGTGTTGCACTGTATAGTGTTGCATTGTATAGTGTTGCACTGTGTGGTGTTGCACTGTATAGTGTTGCACTGTATAGTGTTGCACTGTATAGTGTTGCACTGTATGGTGTTGCACCGTATGGTGTTGCACTGTATGGTGTTGCACCGTATTGTGTTGCACTGTATGGTGTTGCACTGTATGGTGTTGCACTGCATGGTGTTGCACTGTGTGGTGTTGCACCGTATGGTGTTGCACTGTATGGTGTTGCACTGTATGGTGTTGCACTGCATGGTGTTGCACTGTATGGTGTTGCACTGCATGGTGTTGCACTGCATGGTGTTGCACTGTGTGGTGTTGCACTGTATGGTGTTGCACTGCATGGAGTTGCACTGTACGGTGTTGCACTGTGTGGTGTTGCACTGCATGGTGTTGCACTGTGTGGTGTTGCACTGTTTGGTGTTGCACTTTAATATTTAAGGCCAGACACGGTAGTACAAAAACGTATGAAATAAACTTGAAGTTTATGGCTTTCTGTGACATGGTATGCAAAGATATTGCACTAAACATCTCTAAAAAGGTCATTTTGTGCAATTTGTCATGACGGTTTCCATGGAAACGAATCCAAAATGGCCGACAAACAAAAAAAATTGAAAGCTTAGAACTTCGGTACCTTTATAGATATGTTATTTCTGTTTGTTTTATTTGGTTTATTTGTATTTGTTCTTTATTATAGTACAGTGGTATTTTGGAATTTGAATAAATACATTTATTATTATTTTTTTGTTGAAATGTGTATAAATTCCTTGACATAATTTTTTTTCAAATGAGTGTATATTCATTCTTTTACTATTACTATACAAACCACCACACTATAATAAAGATGAATACACAAAGAAAGAAAGTACCAAGTTTGAACATGCTATCTTTTAAAGTTTTTGAGCATTAGCATTTTGAAAAATGGTATTACGAGGACAAAACACAAAACTGAGAAAACAGGAAAAGAAAGAGATGTGCTTGTACTCACAAGAAATCACACATGTTGATGCTGTTTGAAGCTTTATATAAATGAATATAGTACCCATGTGAAACAGACTATAAAGATTAGATGTTGAAGAAGCAAATTATGCGAAAAAACGAAAATCACAAAAAATCATGATTTTGGTCAAAATTTCATTACCGTGTCTGGCCTTAAAGCTATGTTGTTTTTTTGTTTTTAGCATGATTAAAAATAAATTATTGTATTCAAGATAACAACACCACTTAATTCATGTTTTTTAAATAATATATATATATATAACATATAAACATAAACCAGTCTACAACAGGCTGACTGTAACTGAAAAACAATTGATTCAATTTTTCTTTTATGTTCATTCTAGTTAATTCAGTATCCACTTTAGAGTATCCATATGCAGTAAACACAGCGATGGTGCAGTTAGTGTCACTGTATGTGTTTGGACTTCAACTTGTATTTCTTTTCTTTTAATTGTGAACAAGAAAAACAATGTCATGTCGTCATCTTACCAAACAGCCTATGTGCTGGCAACTGGGAAGCTGTAATAGGAGGAGTTTGTATTATACTCCATGTTTGGTGATACATGTACTTACCATGTCAAACTGATGCAAACTAGGCCTATCGGTTTCCTCTGCTTGGCCAAATTTCGCGCGGCTAACAGTGAAAAGACGCCCCTTCTTGCCCGGTCCACTCTTAGCCAATCAAACGCCTCTAAAAGCTATAAGCGCTGAATCATTCCTTTGGCCAAGGCTCTCCACGCCATCTTGTCAGGTTTTCGCTCTGTCTCGTCTTACGCTTTTTTTGGCTATTAAGTGTGTTCATTTGGCCTTATTTTGCTGCATGCGGCTTGTCTGTATATTATTCTTACGTTCTGTGTACTCGTTTCGACTCGGCCCCCTCGATTCGTTCGTTTATTTCTACCTCTAAGTCGATCCTGTCTTTCCTTTCTCTGTTGGGGATCAGATTTTCGCTGGGTGCCTACGCGTGGGTACCATGCCTCGTGTGCCATCCTACGAAGGCAGGGATCATGATGCTGGGACTGAGACTCGGCAAGAGACTCTCATGGTGTTTTTGGATCGGGATCGAACCTCAATGAAATCAACTGTTAATGATCTGGACATAATTATGGTTTAAATCAGAACACTTTCAACCTATTATTGGTATGACTGTGAAGAGTTTTTTTCCTACTATGTTTAATCCAAATTTGGTATTGGCAAA
The DNA here is from genome assembly GCF_041734735.1 of Babylonia areolata. NCBI lineage: Eukaryota > Metazoa > Mollusca > Gastropoda > Neogastropoda > Buccinidae > Babylonia > Babylonia areolata. Next base: position 38,030,003 of record NC_134902.1, read on the forward strand.
CAATGTATTTCCAGAGAAAATACCAATGTTAAAAGTTTATCACGGACACACAGACATAAATACAGACACACACAAACAAAGACAACCAAACACCTGGTTACAACACAAACTCACTTTGTTTACACAAGTGAGTCAATAAAGGAATTTTTTTTTTTTAATCACCAAAAGGCCAACACCAAGACTTTACAAGAGAGAGAAACCCTCCCAGCCAAGCCGTCAGTCTCACCTTGCTGTTGTCCATGTGGGTCCAGTGCTCAGGGAAATCGCTGCGTGCCTGGCTCTCACCGCTGGCTGATGCCCGACGCTTACTGCTGCTGCTGGTGCTGGACACCCCCTCCCTCCTCTCCTCCACGTCCTTCATCCAGTCCATGAAGTCGTCACCCCCCTTCTTCCCTCCCACCTTGCCCTTCTCCTCCTCCTCCTCTTCCTCCTCGTCGTCCGCATCAGAGCTGGAGCTGTCCGACAGGCAGTGCAGGCGGGAGGAGATCTTAGCCTGTGGCGCCTTCTTGTGGGAGGAGGAGGAGGAGGACTTGCTGTGCTTGCTTGACTTGACGGCCCCATCCCCCCCATTGTTGTCGTCATCCCCGCCCTTGTGGGAGATGCTGTCCAGGTAGTCCACAAAGTCCTGGTCCAGCCTCTCCTGCAGAATCTCCACGATCAGGGAGGGCAGCGACTTCTTCAGCTCACCTGTGGGGAAAAAATACCCCCCATTTTCTCAATCACTCCTATATCCTCAATCACTCCTTTGTCCTCATTTATTCCGTGCCTTGGGCTTAAAACAGGTACACCTATGTCATTGTACTGTACTACACAGAAAAAAAGTACATTTTGTCACAAAACATTTCTGGGTGAAATTCTGGGCGCTCTCCCCATAAGAGTACATCCTACATTACAGCACCCCCACCCCCTTTTTTTTCCACCAACAAGTGTATTTGTTTTAAAATCAAAGTGGAATTTATACAGAAATTTGCCAGGGACAACCCTTACGTTGCTGTGGGTTCTTTTACCTCTGCTAAGAGCATGCTACACAAGGGACCTTGGTCTATCATCTCATCCAAATGACTTGCATCCAGAACACCACTCAAAGTCTTGTGGAGCGGAAGAAAATACTAGCATGTGTGGGATACAAACCAGTGTCCTCAGATTCCCTCGCTTCCTAGGTGATGCGTCATCGCTAGGCAACCACTCCACATGTTTTCTGATTCAGGGCTGGGTTGCATAAGTGATCGTAGCAGCACTAAGTTTGCTTCACTTGTGGAAATGCCCGGAGTGTACACAGTTAGTGTGGACTGAACATTCTTCATGTTGGGCTAATGCAACCCAGGCCAGCATATTAGATGTGAGGGAAATGAAACAATATGCACAGAGCTCTGTCTTTCTAATCAATCAAGAAGTGAAACTGTAATTTTTAAGGTGAAGGTAAAAGGAAACAAATTCGCTCATTTCAAATTTTATTTTTATCTGTTTTATTTTATTTTTTTAGGTTTTTTTACGTTCTTTTCTTTTTTGCAAACGAGGGGCAAAAGTAGTTAAGCAAGGTTATGTCCTCTTTATTTCTTTCAATGGCTTTCATACCATATGACAACTATTTTACTATTTTTAGTTCTGGCTTGTCACTGTTTTAACATTTCATCACATAACTAATAGGAGGAGTCTGAATTATACTCCCTGTTTGGTGATACATATACTTACCATGTCAAACTGATGCAAACCGATAGACCTAGTTTGCATCAGTGTGACATGGTACAGTATATGACACCAAAAATTCTATTAATAAATCAGTAAATGTGGAAAAAAAAGAAAAGAAAAAAAAAGTATCTTTATTAGCAATGATCAATCTGACGGCATACTGGCATCAGTATCAATCACCACAAAACAAGCCAGACTTAGTCACTATTAATCATCATTCAGTACAGACACATGTACTCACTCAAGCTGTAGTAATTGTTGCAGTCCTCCACAATACACATCAGGGAATCCTGCGACACAGTTCCAAACAGCAACCATTAGCAAAACACTACGCCCTTGAGATCTAAGGGGAAAAAAAAAAACACAAAAAAAACAGTATACGGTTATTTTCAGTGTTGCACCACCACCTCCAGTCTGTTGTAACATTACCCATGATCAGGTACGGTTCCTTCTATCAAACAGCAAGATTTGCTTACCTTTATATAATAATAACATACACTTCAACTTCCAGCAGAATTAGGTCAAGGCCTACTACAAACAAGACCAAGTAACTGCTCACACAAATCACTCTTTTAATTAATCGAAAACCTGAATCAGTTCTGCCCAATGTAAACAAGTTACTGTTTGATGAGAATCAGTTCTGCCAGGATCCTTTTAGTTTGGAGGTAGACTAAAATTTGACTGTTTTTAACTAGTGGTAAGAAGTTCAAAACATAAAGAGAGCAAAAAAGCACACAAAAAGTTGAAAATTTTAAAAACTCAGAGGCAGATTGTAAGAGGTTAAAAGATGCAGTCTTTATTTTTTGTAGAAATCTGTGATAGGACAAAGCATTGAATAATTTTCTTCAAGATGTCAACTCTTCCTCTATACATATGCAATATGGAGGTAAAGAAACCATTATCATAATTCATTGCTATAAAAATTTATATTCTTAATTGTTGATACTGTCCACACTAGAGTGTTTACTAGTTCTAAGTCATTGTTAAAAAGTATTTCGAACTCTTTCACAGCCATGTTTCTATGTGAAAAACACTCCCCAGTGAAAAATATTTTAGAAACGATGCTCTCAGTCTCAGGCTTTGGATCATGTCATAACAACCCAAAGAACTTGTTCACTTCAAACCAGGTCAGGAAGCAAAGGTTAGTTAATGTTCTACTGGTGTGGGGAAACTGACTGCAGCTGTCAATGTGGACAGAAGTCGCCTATGGTGGTGCACTGTCTGAGTCAACTAAAGTCGCCTACGGCGGTGAAAGAGTAAAAAGTGTGCTGACCACTGCTGTCCCCACCACTACTGTGGCCCGCTCCTCACCTTCTGTTTACCGGACAGAACGAGGCGGGCCTGGATCAGCAGACAGCGGCCGCACGCTGCGTGGCTCAAGTTGCACTGGGACAGACGGCACTCCTCCCCCTCGCTCCTATCCCCTTCCAGCCTCCCGCACCGTGCACATGTCATGGCCGCACCTGGGTCCGACCCCCAGTCCTGCTCTCCCGCCTTAGAGCTGCCGGCCACAGCGTCACTGTCATCGCTGCGCCACTTTGACCACTGAGCCATTGGGGCCGAAGCAGCCTGTGTCCCATTCCGGTCCTTGGAGGTGGTCACAGGACAGCTGGAGGAGTGGGTCAGGGAGGCGGGAGGGGCCTGGGAGGAGGTGGGAGCAGAGGAGGAGGAGGACAGCATGGAGAAGAACTGCGAAGGACCCAGAATATGCAGCCGTGGAGGGGGTGAGGGGGTACGAAGAGAGGAGGAGGAAGGGGGGGAAGAGGAGGAGGAGGAGGAGGAGGGAGCAGGCCTGGTGGTGGTGAAGCAAATACTGTTGTGCTTGAGGACGCGTTTCCGGGGTGGGAGGCTGGCTGCATCCAGAGAGCTGAGGGAGGTGGGGTTAGGACGCTTGGTCCCCCTCTCCCCAACCCCCACCCCTGAGCTGGAGGCTGTGTCCACGCCCTCCCCCGGCCTGCCACTCACAGTGCCGCTGCTGCATGGCGCCTTGGGGTCCGGCGTGGAAGACGCAGCGTGAGCACCCTGCAGGGACACGACAGACGTGGCCGGGATGGAGGAGGAAGACGATAACGATGATGGCATCATGTTCAGGATGGAGGAGCAGTCGTCAAACAGTTTGTCCAGGAAGTCCAGGCTGTGTCGTCGCCCTGACGACAGTCCTGCCGCCCCACTGCTGCTGCTGCTTCCTGGCTGGGGATGGGCCGCCCCTCCTCCCGCTGCACACACTGGCACCGACTTCAAGGAGGAGGCGCCACTGCTGCTGCCTGGCCACAACCCCCCCATAGACACCGCCGTCTTCACAGATACTCCAGCACCGACAGGTGTGGCCACGCTGACCGACACCTGCTGAGTTAGCGACATAGACGGAATCACTGACACCTGAGCACTGACGGACTGCGGAGGGCCCACAGACGGAGACTGGCTGGACGCCCCTGAGGAGGCCGGGGCAGAGGACAGGGCGGGAGGGGGACCCGTCATACCCGGGGAGTGGGGGAGGGGGGTGGTGTGTGTCATCAGCAGAGTGCTGGATGAGGTGGGGGTGGTGCTGGAGGACACCTGGGGAGGAGGGGGGGTAAGCCCTGAGACCTGAATGCTGAAAGACGCTGGGCTGGAGGAGGAAGAAGAGGGGAGAGGAGCACCAATAGCATGGCTGTCTCTGCACTTGTCTATCACAGGAGGGGGCCCCGTAAGGGGCTGTGACTTCACCGCTGACCCTGTGACCCCAGACTGAACGCTGGCAGGGGTCATGGAGGTCAAGGGCGGAGGGAGGACCGATGTGGTCGGCTGCCCGCAGGTGGTAGTGGAGGTGGAGGGGAGGGCCAGATCCAGCCAGCCGGACATGGATGGGGAGGAAGGGGGAGAGGTGAGGGGAGAGGGAGGGTGAACGACGCCGACGCTCCCCCCAGCTTTGCTCTTCCCCCGCCGCTTCCTCCTGAAGGCCAGAAGGACGCCCGCCTTGCGCGACTCATCATCGTCGCCATCCACCTCCTCACTCAGGTCATCGCTGTTGCCGTCATCACCGTCACTGTTGTCCATGATGCCATCGCTCTTCTCACCATCGTCGTCACTGTTGTCTGGGTCATCGTCTGTATTGGCCACATCACTGTTCCTGCCGGCAGTGTTGTCCAGACGGTCACTGTCGTCGCTGCTGCTACTGTCGTCACTGCTGCTGGTGGACTGCAGGTCACTGAGGGCCGAGGAGAAGATGGAGCGTCTGGCCATCTTGCCGCGCAGGGTCAGCAGGGTCTTGTCCCGCTGGCTGAGGTCCAGGGGGCTGGAGGTGGGGTGGAACGAGAACAACGTCTGCCGAGCGTCCCCTGAGGTCAGCACCACCTTGCCCTCCCTCCCCAGGCCCCCGCCACCCCCTCCCCGCGAACTCTGACAGCCGGCGGCCAGCCCCGACAGGGTGCCGGACACTGAGGGCAAGGTCAGGTCACCACCGCTGCTGCTGCTGGACAGGGTCGCCAGGTCAGAGGCCACTGTGGCCAAGGTCAGGGTCGCCGCCGCTGCCAGGTTAGCGGTCGTGCCGTCCGCCGTCATGCCCAGGTCGCTCCCTGTGCCCAGAGACAAGTCTGAACCCAGGACCGGCACTGACAGCTTGGCCTGGCCCAGGTCCCCCGAGACAGGCACCACAGGGTTGGTGGTGATGGGGAGGGAGGGTGGCGTGGAGGAGTTCAGGAGGTCCGACATGGTGCAAAAGGCCCCGGACAGACCACTGCCCCCGGAAATGGGGGGCACGTCCCCCCCCGGGCAGGTGGTGGGGGCTGGGGGGGGCGCAGGGGTGGAGGTGGGGGAGGGGAGGGTGAAGGAGTCCAGGTCCATGGCCAGCGCATCGTCCCAGGAGGCGGGGGGCAGGGGGGGTGGGGGCGCAGGGCAGGTGGAGACAAAGATGACATCGTCCTGCTCCTCTGTCTCGTCGATGGTGATGGGTGGGGCCTTCTCCTCCTTGATGTACTGCACATCATCGCTGTCCTCCTCCTCGTCTGAACACACAAAATGTCACCAACATCACCATCAGCAGCAATAATCCCATCAATGCCACTCACATTTATGGGCTGCAACTTTCACATTCACCCATATGCTAAATTTCAAGTGGATTTTTATGTGCATGACCATTTTTATTTTTACCTCAACACGCATACAGCCACACTCTTTTTTCAGGAGTATGCATGCTGTGTACGTTTGTGTTTACATCAATCAACCCACTAAACACTGGTTACACCGTAGGATCTTTAACATGAACATCTGATAACCTGGAAGGTCAAACAAACGTGTCCCCTTAACCCACCAGTTGCCATGACCAGGGTTCAAATGAAGGACCCTCAGAATAAAAGTAACCACTCAGCAGTTGCATCCATCATCACCATCATTCCCTTCACTGCCCTCAACATGATGGAGTCTCCCGTCGGTCCGACAGATGAGGAGGCAGGCAGGCTTATCTGTCGGTGTGTGTCCTCATATGGGAGAAGAGGCCGATTCTGGATGCACAGCACTTCTCACAGGTGTTGCAAGGGAAAACGTCTCCAGAAATTGAGCCCTGCTTCCTTCGCTCACGCTTCTCCTTAATGGCCAGCATTCTCTTGTTTTCAAACATCTTTATGCCACTAGAGCACAGCATCCTCCAGCGACAGCGGTCAAGGGCATCAGTTTCCCAGGAAGCGATGTCTATGTCACAGGCTTTGAGGTTTGTCTTTAAGGTGTCCTTGAAGCGCTTGCAGGGTCTTCCAAGTTCACGGTGGCCTTCCTTCAGCTGGCCATACAAAAGCATCTTCGGGATCCTGCTGTCTGTCATGCAGACAACGTGTCCTGTCCAGCATAGCTGGCACTGGATCAGCAGGCTTCCGATGCTGGGCAGGCCGCTCCTCTCTAGGACCTGGAGGCTGGAGACCCTGTCTTGCCACTTTATGCCGAGGATCTTTCGTAGGCATCTCTGGTGAAACTGCTCAAGTTGTTGAATGTAACCACTCAGCAGTTGCATCCATCATCACCATCATTCCCTTCACTGCCTTCACTGGCCATCTTCAACTGAGGCACAAGTGTCACTGATCTGCTCACTGGCTGACAGACAGGACAGAATGGAACAAGAGGGAAGAAGCAAGAGACAGACAGACACTGAGACAGATACACAGAGAGAGGCAGAGAGACAGAGAGACAGAGAGAGAGAGAGAGAGAGAGAGAAAGATGCAGCAGATTGTGTGGAGGGAAACAGAGACTTGGTCAAATCTCTCATTAGTTTGAAAACTCCATGAAGTCCTGGTTTCAGGATCATCTAAAATGGGCACTCTGTAGAACAAAATGATGAACTGAAGCCACAGGACTGTTCTCAATCATGCAATGTAAACTAAAGTACACCTGGTAAACTGCATATCTTCCTTAGCAAGCTTTGTTTCATTTTCAATGGAAAGGTTGTTGTTTTTTTATATTACAATACAGATTCATTAATAAAGAAATGTTGCAATGTTTCAGTTCAGTTACTCAAGGAGGCATCACTAGGTTCAGACAAATCCATATATGCTGCACTTATCTGCCAGGCAGATGGCTGACCAGCAGTGTAACGCAATGTGCTTAGTCAGGCCTTGAGGGAAAATAAAATAAAATGAAGTAAAATTAATTACTTAAACAAATAAATGGTTAAGCCATTCAATTAATGATTAAATAAATAAAAATAATAAGTAAAAAGAGAAATGAAAATAAAACAAAAATAATTGAAAAAAATATAATATACATACATATATATATAGAAAGAAAAAAGATAAAGGAATAATAATATGACTAACAATCATAATATGATTATCAATAAATAAATAAACAAATAAATGTAGATAAACACACACACACAAAGATGCATTCACACACACACACACACACACACAATTGGACACTCAGCTTCTTAAAACCCATACCAAAATGAGGGGAAGGATCATTGTCTGGTGAGCAAAGTTTTGAAAAAATATGTATCCACTTGAACCTTAGCTAAAACCACTCAGAGCATTTTAAAGAATACATTTTCACTGAACTTAGGTAGATATCACTCAGAGCCTACATTTTATGTTTTGTTTTTTGTATGTATTTAAAACACACACACACACACACACACATACACACACGCACACACAAATAACCATTCGGCTACTGTTCCAGTCTGAATATTCTTTGATATCTCAAAACACCCACTTCCAGAACCACGCAACCACCAGAAATACATTGCTGCTGAACTGTGGCCTAGAGGCTGAGCAACAATATGACAGCTTGCCAGAGGCACAAGTCAACACAGGGGGTGTTCATATCCGTGAAGATGATCGAACATCCTGGGGGGTCTACAGGCTGCCCACTTTCTCACCGAGTGATCACTATCACGCTCACCACTTTCCACAGTGTCTAGTTCATCAACAACAACACTATCACGCTCACCACTTTCCACAGTGTCTAGCTCATCAACAACAACACTATCACGCTCACCACTTTCCAAAGTGTCTAGCTCATCAACAACACTATCACGCTCACCTCTTTCCAAAGTGTCTAGCTCTTCAACAACACTATCACGCTCACCTCTTTCCAAAGTGTCCAGCTCATCAACAACAACACTATCACACTCACCTCTTTCCAAAGTGTCTAGCTCATCAACAACACTATCACGCTCACCTCTTTCCAAAGTGTCTAGCTCATCAACAACACTGTCACACTCACCACTTTCCAGAGTGTCTAGCTCATCAACAACACTGTCACGCTCACCACTTTCCAAAGTGTCTAGCTCATCAACAACACTGTCACACTCACCACTTTCCAGAGTGTCTAGTTCATCAACAACACTATCACGCTCACCACTTTCCAGAGTGTCTAGCTCATCAACAACACTGTCACACTCACCACTTTCCAGAGTGTCTAGCTCATCAACAACAACACTATCACGCTCACCACTTTCCAGAGTGTCTAGCTCATCAACAATAAACACTATCACACTCACCACTTTCCAGAGTGTCTAGCTCATCAACAACAACACTATCACGCTCACCACTTTCCAGAGTGTCTAGCTCATCAACAACACTGTCACGCTCACTTCTTTCCAGAGTGTCTAGCTCATCAACAACAACACTGTCACGCTCACCACTTTCCAGAGTGTCTAGCTCATCAACAACAACACTATCACGCTCACCACTTTCCAGAGTGTCTAGCTCATCAACAATAAACACTATCACGCTCACCACTTTCCAGAGTGTCTAGTTCATCAACAACAACACTGTCACGCTCACCACTTTCCAAAGTGTCTAGGTCATCAACAACAACACTGTGACGCTCACCACTTTCCAGAGTGTCTAGCTCATCAACAACACTGTCACGCTCACCACTTTCCAAAGTGTCTAGCTCATCAACAACACTGTCACACTCACCACTTTCCAGAGTGTCTAGTTCATCAACAACACTATCACGCTCACCACTTTCCAGAGTGTCTAGCTCATCAACAACACTGTCACACTCACCACTTTCCAGAGTGTCTAGCTCATCAACAACAACACTATCACGCTCACCACTTTCCAGAGTGTCTAGCTCATCAACAATAAACACTATCACGCTCACCACTTTCCAGAGTGTCTAGCTCATCAACAACAACACTATCACGCTCACCACTTTCCAGAGTGTCTAGCTCATCAACAATAAACACTATCACGCTCACCACTTTCCAGAGTGTCTAGCTCATCAACAACAACACTGTCACGCTCACCACTTTCCAGAGTGTCTAGCTCATCAACAACAACACTATCACGCTCACCACTTTCCAGAGTGTCTAGCTCATCAACAACAACACTATCACGCTCACTTCTTTCCAAAGTGTCTAGTTCATCAACAACAACACTGTCACGCTCACCTCTTTCCAAAGTGTCTAGCTCATCAACAACAACACTATCACGCTCACCACTTTCCACAGTGTCTAGCTCATCAACAACAACACTGTCACGCTCACCTCTTTCCAAAGTGTCTAGCTCATCAACAACAACACTATCACGCTCACCACTTTCCAGAGTGTCTAGCTCATCAACAACACTATCACGCTCACCACTTTCCAGAGTGTCTAGCTCATCAACAACACTATCACGCTCACCTCTTTCCAGAGTGTCTAGCTCATCAACAACACTATCACGCTCACCTCTTTCCAGAGTGTCTAGCTCATCAACAACACTATCACGCTCACCACTTTCCAAAGTGTCTAGCTCATCAACAACACTATCACGCTCACCTCTTTCCAGAGTGTCTAGCTCATCAACAACACTATCACGCTCACCTCTTTCCAGAGTGTCTAGCTCATGAACAACAACACTATCACGCTCACCACTTTCCAGAGTGTCTAGCTCATCAACAACAACACTGTCACGCTCACCACTTTCCAGAGTGTCTAGCTCATCAACAACAACACTATCACGCTCACCAACTGAGCGTCTAAGCTGATCACTACCGTCATTTCCTAAGTGTTCTAAACCTGACTCGTACTGGGCAACAACAGATAACAGCAAATGCCAGCACTGACAAAACAATTGACAGAAAGCGTGACTTTCAAGTGAAGCAAGCACACTTCACAAAGGAAAGACAGGTGTTCGTGTCAGTGCCTGGCTGATGAGCAGATGGAAGTGTTCTGTCCGCCACTTATAAATCTGAATAAACCTGCATCACATTCCAGTTATCAACTTATGGCTGTTTTCAGTGTTTGGGACAAGGGTGTGAATTTCTGAGACCCAAAGAGACTTACAAACAGATTGTGTCAGCCCTGTGTTAGCAAACCTACAGTATTTTTGGAAAAAAACGATTCATGACCGAGATAAATACCAAATAAATAATTTTCTATAACACAAATTATAGACTATTCACTGCTTCACTTTCAAGGAGACAAAAGTGTGGGAATGGATACATTCAAGCTACACCTGCTTGAAAAAAACAAAAAAAACAAAAAACAAAAACAAAAAAAAACAACCCAGAAGAATGCAGGGCAGGAGGGAGGGCACTGAGGGAGGGAGGAGGCAAGGGGGAGGGGGGAGGGCAATGGAGAAGGGAGGAGGGGGAGGGAGGGCACTGAGAAAGGGAGGAGGGGATGGAGAGGGGGAGGGGGAGGGCAATGGAGAAGGAAGGAGGGGGAGGAGGGGGGAGGGCACTGAGGAAGGGAGGAGGGGAGGGAGGAGGCAGGGGGGAGGGCAATGGAGAAGGGAGGAGGGGGAGGGCACTGAGGAAGGGAGGAGGGGAGGGAGGAGGCAGGGGGGAGGGGGAGGGCAATGGAGAAGGGAGGAGGGGGAGGGCACTGAGGAAGGGAGGAGGGGAGGCAGGTGGCAAGGGGGGAGGGGGGAGGGCAATGGAGAAGGGAGGAGGGCACTGAGGAAGGGAGGAGGGGAGGGAGGAGGCAAGGGGGAGGGGGGAGGGCAATGGAGAAGGGAGGAGGGGGAGGGCACTGAGGAAGGGAGGAGGGGAGGGAGGAGGCAGGGGGGAGGGGGAGGGCAATGGAGAAGGGAGGAGGGGGAGGGCACTGAGGAAGGGAGGAGGGGAGGCAGGTGGCAAGGGGGGAGGGGGGAGGGCAATGGAGAAGGGAGGAGGGGGAGGGCACTGAGGAAGGGAGGAGGGGAGGCAGGTGGCAAGGGGGGAGGGGGGAGGGCAATGGAGAAGGGAGGAGGGCACTGAGGAAGGGAGGAGGGGAGGCAGGTGGCAAGGGGGGAGGGGGGAGGGCAATGGAGAAGGGAGGAGGGCACTGAGGAAGGGAGGAGGGGAGGGAGGAGGCAAGGGGGAGGGGGGAGGGCAATGGAGAAGGGAGGAGGGGGAGGGCACTGAGGAAGGGAGGAGGGGAGGGAGGAGGCAAGGGGGAGGGGGGAGGGCAATGGAGAAGGGAGGAGGGGGAGGGCACTGAGGGAGGAGGGGGAGGGCACTGAGGAAGGAAGGAGGGGAGGGAGGAGGCAAGGGGGAGGGGGGAGGGCAATGGAGAAGGGAAGAGGGGGAGGAGGGGTTGAGGGCACTGAGGGAGGGAGGAGGCAAGGGGGAGGGGGCAGGGCAATGGAGAAGGGAGGAAGGGGAGGGGGGAGGAGGGAGGGCACTAAGGGAGGAGGGGGAGGGCACTGGGGCAGGGGGAGGGGGGAGGGCACTGAGGAAGGAAGGAGGGGGGAGGCCTGATGCCTGACCTACAGGCCCTGACAGCCTCTGCCAAAGGATGCAGGATGGAAAGAAATGGGAGAAAATTGTGCTTTTCTATTTCTTCACAGCTACAAACTCCATGCTCTGAGTCTTTCCAATGGGCTCAAACCCATGATTAAAAAAAAATAGATGAAAACTAAAAATGAAAGCGAAAAGCCAGTGCAAAAGGAGGAGCTTGCTTCTGTTTGTTCCACTTCCTGCTTCAGGTTCCTCCTCATCTCTCTCTCTCTCTCTCTCTCTTGTTCATTCTTAATTTTTACTGGGTACCTTTTTTTTCTTTTATTTATATAAATCTTAATCTTCTTTCACACTTTAGTTCAAAGCTCTGAAATGGAGGGAAAGCAGCAATGGTGGGGGGGCTCACAGCCCTTCTGGGATAAGATTGTACTTGTTTAGTCTGGCATAATCACACACAATGATTAAGGCCCTGTGGTGTGACAGTTTATCTGTTCATTCATTCATCATTGCTGCAAGCTTACAGCCTAGCCAATCAAGCAAGGCTTTAAGCTTGTTGATGCTCTTTTGTCAATCAATGCATTGTAATCATGTGTATTGTTGAATAATTAAAGTTTATTTAAACCAATCAAGCAAGGCCGTTTCAGGGTTGATAAACTGCAAATATTTATCATGCAGAAGCTGGGAAAATCAAACGATAAAGAAACACCCCTGGAAAAAGGCACTTCTTCTGCGTTCACTCGTATGCACACAAGTGGGCTTTTACGTGTATGACCGTTTTTACCCCGCCATGTAGGCAGCCATACTCCGTTTTCGGGGGTGTGCATGCTGGGTATGTTCTTGTTTCCATAACCCACCGAACGCTGACATGGATTACAGGATCTTTAACGTGCGTATTTGATCTTCTGTTTGCATATACACACGAAGGGGGTTCAGGCACTAGCAGGTCTGCAGATATGTTGACCTGGGAGATCGTAAAAATCTCCACCCTTTACCCACCAGGCGCCATCACCGTGATTCGAACCCGGGACCCTCAGATTGACAGTCCAACACTTTAACCACTCGGCTACTGCGCCCGTCAAATCAAACAAACAATAAAAAACACCCCTGGAAAAAGGCACAAACCAAAAGGAACAAGTACAGTCATATGACCCCCACCCCACCCACACTTTCTCTCTCTCTCTCTCTTTTATCAGTTCACCAAGAACTCACTCTCTAACTTTTCAATCTACTTTGCATATCAAAGTTTCTAAGCCTTTTTTTTTTCTTCTCTCTCTTTTAATTTCCAAAGGAAGTGGCAAGGACATGGGAAGGATTTAATAAACATGATCCAAGCTGAAAACTGTGAAACTTTCATTTCAGAGAGGGAAAGAAAAAAGAAAAGAAAAAGCCACAGCCAGCCAAACAACCTGGATGAGGAAAATGTCAACACGGCGTGAAAGATGACAACTTGCAACAACAATCAATTGCAGGAAACGTTATCCTTGCAGAAAGTTTCAGTTTCATGGGGGTGTCAAAGCACGCTGGCTGATGCAAACATGCACCACATATCTCTTTTACAAATATAAACAAACATTTTTTTTTCAAGCGCAAAAAGAAAAGTAATACAGCTGTGCATGCATTGCAAAACATCAAAAACTGGCTGTGTGTTCAAATTATTCTCCCAACATGTTATAATAGATGAGACTTGGTCATCTTCACAATATGTTTAAGTGTTGTTGTTTTTTGTTTTGTTTTGTTTTTTTGTTTTGCCTTTTTTTAATAATAAAAAGAAATTTAGTCAGAAAGTGCAAAAAGTCTGAACTCAAAAGATAATAAAAACACTAGAAATATCCACTCAATTAAAAAACGGAAGCTATCTTATCAAAGCAGTGAAAGAACAGGATAGAAAATGCCTATGGCAACAACAACAAAAAAGAAAAAAAAAATCATTCATCTAATACCCAAGACAATTCTACCCCCCTTTTTTTTTTCTTCTCATTTAACAAATAATCTGGGCTAGTTTCTGCTGCTATAAACTCATCATGTGACCCTTTCCCCACTTGACCACGCAAAAAAAAAAAAAGTCCACACTTTCCCACCTTTTTCTTTTCTTTTCTTTTCAAAACCACTTCTCTCTCTCCCTCTTTTTTATTTTATTTCATATTTTAAGAAACCTGGCTAGTTTCCATGGCTACAAGACCTTCATGTGACAAATACAGGCACAGCAGCCAATCATCGATCAAGCTCGGGTATCACTGGAGGAAGAAAAAAAAAAAACACAGAAAAAGAAGATTGAGGGATAAAGTTTCAATTGAAAGTGGAACGAAAGGCACTGTCAGTGTCACAAGCATACAAATACAAGAGAGGCAAGGCCTTCAAGACTCACTTGTGATAAATTAAGTCCCCTAGCATTAATTACAGAGTCATTTCCCTTTTTTACTATCTGCAGCAAAACGTTTGCAAAATAAATAAAAATTCCATGCTTAGCAAATGAAGTTCCTGTTTGAACAAAAAATGATAATAATGACTCCTCTTGTTGTTGTGTCAGAATAAGAGGTCAAAGTGCCAAGTTTAGAGAATACAAAAAATATAAATATAACAGTAAATGCAGTTTGCATATAATTAAGCTTCTTTTTTTATTTTTTTGTGCCCATCCCAGAGGTGCAATATTGTTTTAAACAAGATGACTTGAAAGAACTGAATTTTTCCTATTTTTATGCCAAATCTGGTGTCAACTGACAAAGTATTTGCAGAGAAAATGTCAATGTTAAAGTTTACCACGGACACACAGACACATGGACACACACACACACACACAACCGAACACCGGGTTAAAACATAGACTCACTTTGTTTACACAAGTGAGTCAAAAACCAAGACGGTACTGACTGGAGAGTTAGGATGAAGTTCCCACACCCCGTTACCCCCCTTCCCTCCCAAGAAGTGACGCATTCCAACACAACATTCTAAACTTTACAACCGATGTTTCAGTGCTTCAAAGAAAGACAGCCCATAAGCTGAACATGAACGTTCAGTGGCAAGGATTGTTTTCAGTGGCTTCCAGTGCCTGCACAGAACAGTTCTGTTGGTGGAGTGTGTAACTCAGTCCAAAGGTTAGGAGTACAAGTTTGATTTCTGAAGCGTCCAACATAAAACATACTGTTGTATATTTATAATTATCATTATATATAACTTTTGTTTTCATTGATATAGTCATCATCATTGTCATTATCATCATGATCATTAGTATTATCGTCATCATTAAAATTATAATCATCATTAGCATCATCATTGTTATTATAAGTATTATCGTCATTATTCCAAACTGAAAAAGTACTTGTCTCAACATGCAGTCTGTGTATGTAATCAACTTCTATTTATAGCACAGTCTTTCCCTTCAGTGTGTGTTACTACAGGCATGGTAATATTCAATAATTGACCCAGTGGTGAACTGTATTTTGACTTTTTTTTGTTGTTGTTTGTTTCCAGTTTTAATAAAAGTATTCTGTCAATCTCAGATTTGGTGGCTGTTTTCAAAAAATATTCCAAAGAACTATATAAAGTGAAGTGAGAGATAGAGAGAGAGGGGGGCGAGGGGGAGAGAGAAAGAGAGAGAGAGAGAGTGTGTGTAGTGTGTGTCAGTGTGTGTGTGCACAAGCCAGTATGTGCACATGTTTTAGCACACACATGCATACCAGTCTGCACCCACAGACTGTGAGTGCACACATGTGAGACTAACCAATACTGTTTAAGGCCAGACACGCTAGTACAAAAATGTATGAAATAAACTTGGAAGTTTATGGCTTTCTGTGACATGGTATGCAAAGATATTGGACTAAACATGTCTAAAAAGGTCATTTTGTGCAATTTGTCGTGACGGTTTCCATGGAAACGAATCCAAAATGGCTGACAAACAAAAAAATTTAAAGCTTAGAACTTTGGTACCTTTATAGATATCTATATGTTATTTCTGTTTGTTTTATTTGATTTATTTGTATTTGTTCTTTATTATAGTGCAGTGGTATTTTGGAATTTGAATAAATACTATTTTTTTCTTGAAATGTGTATAAATTCCTTGACATTTTTTTTTCCAAATGAGTGTATATTCATTCTTTTACTAGTACTATACAAACCACTGCACTATAATAAAGATGAATACATAAAGAAAGAAAGTACCAAGTTTGAACATGCTATCTTTTAAAGTTTTTCAAACCTGAGAAAACCGGAAAAGAAAGAGATGTGCTTGTACTCACAAGAAATCACACATGTTGATGCTGTTTGAAGCTTTATTTAAGTGAATATGGTACCCAGGTGAAACGGACTATAAAGATCAGATGTTGAAGAAGCAAATTATGCGAAAAAAGGAAAAATCACAAAAAAATCATGATTTTGGTCAAAATTTCACTACCGTGTCTGGCCTTAAAACAAACATGGTCCACTGTGCTGGTGCAGTGGACGGTGACTGTAGGGCTGACAACAGGATGTGGGGTCAATCCTCTTTCTCTGTGTCTTGTCTGAATGTCAATCCAGGAATTTTTTTATCTCCCACTTCCTCTTTCTTGGAATTCACAAACTTCAGAATGGAAACTCAAAACTGAAACCGTGCAAGGAATAAATACACTCTGCTGAGACTGAACCTCAATCCAAAAACAATCATCACAGCTATCTTCATCTGCCATTCATTACAAAATACAGGAAAAGAAACCTCTCTTGAGTATCTTACTCTATTCCTCTCCATTTCTTGTCCATGTTAAATTTAGTAGAAAAGCTATGCTACAATGATGTGGGCAGAAATTATAGGTCACAACAAATACATGTAAATACTTTCGACCCATGTTCTTTAAAAAAAATTTTTAAAAAGTGGGGGTAGGAGGGAGGGAGGGGTTTTGGAGAAAGAGCAGTCATGAATGTATCATGTAGTCTGTAACTTTCTTTCATGTAAAGCGCCCTGAGCTCTTAGTGAGAAAGGGCATTAAACACTGTAAATGTGCATCAATATAATTATCATTATTATTATTATCATCATTATTATCATTGCTATTACTGTTATCATTATCTAGGAACATAGCCCTGCACACACCCACAGGTTTTCAGCACTGAGTGTTCCACTACATTTTGAATGAATCACCCACCAGCAAATTACATGCTGCATTAAAGTCTAACCTCACAACAACTCGTACAAGTTGATGCACTCCTGGAAATGGATATGTACAGCTGTCTACATCTAACATGGCAGGATAAAGACATGTTACAAACAAAAAGCCCACTTGTACATTGAACAAACATGGAGGTAAAGTCCACAAGTGAATGCAGGAGTTGCAGCCGCAAAAGAGGAAAAACAACTGCGACAATTCAATTAGTGAATAAACAAACTGAACGAATGTGTGAAAAATTAATCAGCAATCAAAACCTTTATCCACTAAATGAAACAGACACTGAATGAATGTGTGAAAACTGAAAACTTGTAATTCAATATAAAAAACAATAATATTAATTAAAGTAAAATAAAATAAAAACAAATGAATAAATGGAAGATCACAAATAGAAACAAATTAACAAGACCAACAAAATTCATTTAAGTACAAAGAAAATTAAAACAAAATGGCTCTGTCTCCCGAAACGGGTACCAGTGGGGGGCGGGGGGGGTCATTAAAATGTGTGCATACTTGTCTTCACGCACATTTCCCCCTCATTATTTATTTAAAATAGAAAAAAGAAAAATGGTAACAAAATTTCTGTCTGATCTGGGATTGTACATGCAAATTTTTTTCATTTTGTTTTAGGTGCTGTACCATGTTGAACACATGAAGAAACACAAGAGCTGCATATCAAGTGGCCCAAAGCACATGGAAAATATTACACTTAGTCGATAAAGAATGTTGGCCCAAAGCACATGGAAAATATTACACTTAGCCGATAAAGAATGTTGGCCCAAAGCACATGGAAAATATTACACTCAGTCGATAAAGAATGTTGGCCGAAAGCACATGGAAAATATTACACTTAGTCGATAAAGAATGTATTCCATGTGTCGATAGAGAGGATGTGGAAAGATAATGCCAAACCCTTTTATCAGTGCTGGATAACACTTGTCTTTTTTTGTCTTTTTTTTTAATTTGCTGCTCTCAGCTGTTTCTTTTTGTAAGAAAACAGACATAAAGTTGATTGAATAAGTGCTTAATCAGTAAACTGTACTGTATCTGATGTCTGTGTTACAACCAAGACAAAAAGTTAACTGCCTGCTCATGTAACACAAGTGCGGTTAACATGTTTATTTTTTTTGTCATGCCTCTCTGATAATGTCTTTCTTTCAGCTGATCTTTGAAGATAGAGACTAACTTCACTTAAATTATCCAAATGTAAATAGTTATTTGTATGTGACGTCTGTGTTACAACCAAGATAAGGCATGTGACGGCTGTGTTACAACCAAGATAAGGCATGTGACGTCTGTGTTACAACCAAGATAAGGCATGTGACGGCTGTGTTACAACCAAGATATAATAAAATTGATTAGCTGCTCACTGAGATCTAATGTAATTAGCATGTTTTATTTTTTGTCATGCCAATGGTAGAAATAATATGATAAAAAGTGTAATGTAAATAACTGTGTCTTCGGACTTTCTCAAGCGTGAAAAAGAAAATTGTGTGAATGTGTGAGGGCGTATGCAACCTGCATATCAAGATACAGAACATACTTGCCAGTGGTTTACTAAAACCTGTTCCTATTAATGTCAAATGTGCTAGTCAGCACTTGTTTTAAGTTCTGATATTCATGGACCAAATAGAACAGTAAAATTAATTACACTGCAGTACAGTTTAGTGTCAACGTTACAACCGAGACTCATGACACGTGCCATAAACACCACCATATAAAAATATATAAAAAAGCAATCTCTTGTCCCAATTCACTTATAGAGGGAAGGATAAAGTCATGATTTACATACAGTGTGTGATGGGTTTTGAAGGCAAAATGGCAATTCTAATTTTTGACCCCAATGTACACAAATGGTACCCGTTTCGGAGACTGACCCAAATACAGTTCAAATGCCATTACCAACCAACGGTTGATATAATTTTAGAACAATGCTACAACAAAGACCCGATCTCTTTTAGGGGGTAAAGTTCAGACACAATCACACGCACAGCACAACGCACACAGAAATAAACCTGTCAGCAACACATTACAATAAATCATTCACAGCAAGCCATTGTTAGCACTAGATATTTTCTGCATTTTTTATTTGTTATAATAACATAAATGACTGAAAACTGATATTGTTATAATTACAAATTATGGTAACCTTAGTCTATGTGGCCTGTATATTCTCTTCTTTATATATATATATATATATATATAAACTTGCATATGTGTGAGTGTGAGAGAGAGAGAGAGAGAGAGAGAGAGAGAGACAGAGTGTGTGTGTGTGTGTGTGTACAAGTTGGTAAACTATCAAGTGTATGTGTCTAAATGATTGTGACACAAGTGGTTGTGTATTTGATGTCAGAACTGTGTCACTTCATAGGGCTGATGGGGTGGGGTGGGTGGAGGAGGTGTTCTCCGCAAAGTTGTGTGTGTGTGTGTGTGTGTGTGTGTGTGTGTGTGTGTGTAACAGAACTTGTCCAAGCAGGCAGAGGCACAGCACAGTGTGGGCTGTTTTTAACAGCACCAGTACCCCAGTTTTCTTTCTTCTCCAGGTACCATGCAGAGCCACAGCCAGTAACTTTAAATAGCCGCAGTCATCCACAAAACAACAATGAACTGAGCCAATGGCAAAGGATCCGTATCATGTTATTGCATGACAACGTTCCTACTCTCTTCACAAAAGAGTTCAAAAGGCCTTTTTCACCCCCATCAAGCTAATTTAGGTCAAGTGGTGTGTTTTATGCAATGTCAGCTCTTTTCAAAAAAGGACTACTTTATACTTTAGGCTGCTGCACATGAATTTGATACCAGAAACACAAAGTGGGAGAGATTAAAGTCTACTTTGTATTCTAGGCTATTGCATTAATTCAATATCAGCACCAAAACACAAACTGAAAATGGTTAACAATGTAATGTTATTGAGGCATCTCTCTCATTTTCGTTTTATGTTTGGGCACACCATTAATACAAGGTGTGTATGAGTATGACTGTTCCTGTTCATGAATCCGTCTTTCTGTGGTTATTTTATTGTCGGTCTGAGAGCTCAAAACAGTTACAATTAACAATTCCACTTCATCTTTTGAATTTCCCCTCCTATGTCAGTGTTCACAAGCATGCATCAATAAACTGCCAGGGTTAAGATTGTTGCAAATGTCTGTGTATAGAAATAACATGAATACAATGCAGATCTATCACTCACTGTCTGTGTTACGAACAAAGTAGCCCTCATACAAATGCAACCAAAGCATTTTAGCTTTCCGTATTGCACACCTAAACAGATCCACTGGCATTCCTTTCAAGAACCAACCAACATGGTGTGTGAACATAGATATATAACAGTCAGGTCTGCTAAATCTCTTCCTTGTGGCACCCCCAGTCATACTCCGATCCTTTCAACTTTCATGCACTTCTACCTCATGACTCGACAGTTTCAGTGCAGCATTTGTGGACAAAGAAGCATATTAGAGGTGGCGTGACACTATCTGTAAGGCACTGGACTTCTGATCCAGTGTTCACCAGTGATCAGGGTTCGAAACCCCATTCTAACAATGTGTTGTGTCACTGGAAATTATACAAATCATGAGGCAGGAGACGATATGATTAACAAACAGTAAAGAGTGGTAACTCTCTCCATTACACAAGGTACACAACTTCCAGTCAGTGATGCTTAGGCTACCGATTCAGCTAGCACACAGGTAAATAAAAGGTACATTGGAACAAACCCAGACACTTCCTCAAAAAAGGAAGCGCCGGGCCTGTTCTTATACCAATCATTTGACACATGCACACAGCAGCAAAGACAGAAGAAATGTGCGAAGACAAATTAGCTTTTATTCAAGACTGGCATAGCCTCTTTAATCCTGAATAAGCCACACAGAACACATGGACAATACAGAACAAATACATGGATTGCCTCGGTAGTTTATCCACTGGAAATTATACAAATAATGTATTTACCTGTGTGCTAGCTGAATCGGTAGCGTAAGCATCACTGACTCAAAGTTGTGTACCTTGTGTAATGGAGAGAGTTACCACTCTTTAATGTTTGTCAAATGTGTTGTGTCCTTAGACAATAAACTTGACTCCCACTTTCTTCACTCAACCAAGGGGTGAATGGGTACCTAGCTTCTGTCTGTGGAGGTTAAAACAGCGGAAGGAGAGGACTGGGCCCCACCTTCCTATGCCGAGTCCTTGAAACACTGGATATGAATTCACTGCCCCGATGGCTGTGAAACTAACAGGCTATGGGATCTTTAACCTCTGACATGTGGACTAGTCCCTTTACTATCTTTAACCTCTGACACGTGGACTAGTCCCTTTACTATCTTTAACCTCTGACATGTGGACTAGTCCCTTTACTATCTTTAACCTCTGACACGTGGACTAGTCCCTTTACTATCTTTAACCTCTGACACGTGGACTGTCCCTTTACTATCTTTAACCTCTGACACGTGGACTAGTCCCTTTACGATCTTTAACCTCTGACAGGTGGACTAGTCCCTTTACTATCTTTAACCTCTGACAGGTGGACTAGTCCCTTTACTATCTTTAACCTCTGACAGGTGGACTAGTCCCTTTACGATCTTTAACCTCTGACATGTGGACTAGTCCCTTTACTATCTTTAACCTCTGACAGGTGGACTAGTCCCTTTACTATCTTTAACCTCTGACACGTGGACTAGTCCCTTTACGATCTTTAACCTGACACGTGGACTAGTCCCTTTACTATCACGATTCCTCAAAGAAGCTTTAACTTTTGAGATAACTTTTCTGAGATAATCATAAAACCAACAGGTCTACACATATTACATATTATACTAGCCAGGTGAACAGAACACTCTCCAACATGTACCCTTTTTGTTTATATGCTGTCAGAACTGAAGGTGCATTACATCAGTCATTTATATGTCTTCAGAATGGAGAGCAGGCATACCAACCACTTGTCCTGCCCTTTCCTCCCCTGGTCAACACACAGTTAATGAACCACTCCCACACACAGCGCAAGCCTGATAATACACTGCAGCAGTGACTGCACACTGATCTGTAAGTTCACTTCACTCACTCAAGGAGGCATCACTGTGTTCACACAAATCCATATATGCTACACCACATCTGCTAAGCAGGTGCCTGACCAGCAGCATAACCCAACGCACTTAGTCAGGCTTTGAGGGGGGGAGAAAAAGCATAACCGTTGACAACAATGTTTCTATGCCTGTAACTGATGTTTCTTAGCCTAATTTGCTTAACATTGGTTGTGTATTTTACAGACTGGTATTGTTTTATACTGACTTCACCTCCATATTTGTTCAATACGTTGTGAAAGTGTCAGTATATGCAAATAAGTGTGTGTGGGTGCGTGCATACAAGTGTGTGTGTGTGTGTGTGTGTGTGTGTGTGTGTGTATGCGTGCTTCTGTGTGTGTGTGTGTGTGTGTCTGAGTGTGTGTCTGTGAGCTTGCTTTGCCATGACTGGTATGTGTGAGGTTTTGTTATATATGTCACATACTCTGCTCAAGTTTACTGTTTCTGCTGTTAATCTGAATGTATAACAGACTTCACCACACTTAATTCTCTTACTGTGAACATATAATTATTCTGATTCTGAACAGTTGTGCAAAAAGACACCCACACACAGAGACACACCCACACACCCACTCTCTCTCTCTCTCTGACACGCACACACACACACACACACAGACACACGCACGCACACACGCACGCATGCACACACACACACACATACACACACACAAGAGGGAAAGGGGTAAAGATTATGGATTTTCCTGACAGACAGGCACTGAGAGAGAGAGAGAGAGAGAGAGAGAGACTCGGAGAGAGATGGGAGAAGAGATCTACAGAAAAACAGAGCGAGAGAGCAAGCGACTGCTCCACAGACTCTAGAATAGCACCCAGATGACATTCCCGGCTTGCTGCCATTATATATGTCACTGCATATTCTGGGAATGATTTAAGTGATGACAATGAAACAGCACCGACCAGCAGCTGAGAGGAGCTCACAGCTACAGGCAGTGACAGTGATCGTGAATCTGGTTGGTTCAGAGCACATGCGACACAGCAATCAGAGTACAGACAATAATCAATTTCATTGATTACTTTTGTAGACGAAAGGAAGTTTATGAAAATATAGCTAAACCTGTGTTTTCTTACTTTTAATAGTTTTATGTTTGACAGATGTTTATTGGTGGATTCCACATATGAATATGTCATGAATCATTAACATTCTGAACCTGCTTTCCTCCAACTGATGGAGTCTCCCAACGGGTGCAATAGCCAAGTGGTTAAAGCGCTGGACTTTCAATCTGAAGGTGCCGGGTTCGAAGCTCAGTGATGGCGCCTGGTGGGTAAAGGGTGGAGATTTTTACGATCTCCCCGGTCAACATATGTGCAGACCTGCTAGTGCCTGAACCCTCTTCGTGTGTATACGCAAGCAGAAATCAAACACGCATGTAAAAGATCCTGTAATCCATGTCAACGTTCAGTGGGTTATGGGAACAAGAACATACCCAGCATGTACGCCCCCGAAAACGGAGTACGGCTCCCTACATGGCGGGGTAAAAACGGCCATACACGTAAAAGCCCACTCGAGTGCATATGAGTGAACGTGGGATTTGCAGCCCACGAACGCAGAAGAAGAAGATGGAGTCTCCTGTCGGTCCGACAGATGAATAGCCAGGCAGGCTTATCTGTCGGTGTGTGTTCTCATATGGAAGAAGAGGCTAATTCTGGATGTGCAACACTTCCCACAGGTGTTGCAAGGGAAAACGTCTCCAGAAGTTGAGCCCTGCTTCCTTTGCTCACGCTTCTCCTTAATGGCCAGCGTTCTCTTGTTTTCAAACATCTTTATGCCACTAGAGCACAGCATCCTCCAGCGACAGCGGTCAAGGACATCAGTTTCCCAGGAAGCGATGTCTATGTCACAGGCTTTGAGATTTGTCTTCAAGGTGTCCTTGAAGCGCTTGCAGGGTCTTCCAAGTTCGCGGTGGCCTTTCTTCAGCTGGCTATACAAGAGCATCTTCGGGACCTGGCTGTCTGTCATGCAGACAACGTGTCCTGTCCAGCGTAGCTGGCACTTGATCAGCAGGCTTTCGATGCTGGGCAGGCCACTCCCCTCTAGGACCTGGAGGTTGGAGACCTTGTCTTGCCACTTTATGGCAAGAATCTTTCGTAGGCATCTCTGGTGAAACTGCTCAAGTTGTTGAATGTGATGGCGATATGTCATCCATGTTTCCTCCCATTAATGATCAATAAAGTACCTTTTAACCACCATCACCACACCACACCCCAATGTTTCATTGAACTATTCCAAGAGAGTGGGCATTTACATGGTACTTTAAACTACACAGATCCTATTAGTATTAACCATACAATCTAACACTATGAAAATGATTAGATATACAAAACCAAGTTGTTGTTTGTTGTTGTTTTTTTTCTCTTTATGTCATAAACGTTAGAAGATTAACACTAAGTATATGAATAAAAGAAAGGAAATATTAAATGGCTTTGTTCAAAATTTCACAGATCTGAGGTCAGAGGTCAAGAGATGTGACCTCTGGCCTTAAGCCTCACCTGCAGTCATAATTATGAAACCGTAAGGTCAATGAAAATTCATCAGAGATAAGGAACATTGATTCAGGCGGCAGAAAGTGAAGGCTTCTTGTTGCTTCATTCAATGAGGAGTTCTGCAGGTGTGCTGATTCATGTATACATCATGTGTGCACTTGAATCACTGAACAGAGGGAGAGAAGGGTGGTGTGGGAGGGGTGTGTGTGTGTGTGTGTGTGTGTGTGTGTGTGTGTGTGTGTGTGTGTGTGTGTGTGTGTGTGTGTGTGTGTGATGTCATACTGTTTAAAAAAAAAGTATTTCAGCTTCTTTGACTTTATTAACTTTTATTTTAACATTCCCGCTACCTTACTCATGCCACATGTACTGTCAAAGGTACGTAGACTAGTTAGAGCTTCATGTTATTTTTCAGTATCATTAATTGTTTGTGATATCATCATTATTATCATCATCATAGGAACACCAACACTTTCACCAAGTGCTACTGTACTCGTCCCACCGTCAGTAAATGATCAGAACCTTATCATCATGAACACGCCTTCAACACCCTTCGACCAATCTGGAGATTGACAGCCCTCTCAATCCGCAACAAGATCCAGATTTTTAACACCAACGTGAAGTCGGTTCTACTCTATGGCTCAGAGACGTGGAGAGTGACAAAGACCAGCACCCACAAGCTTCAGACATTCACCAACAGATGTCTAAGAAACATCCTGAACATCAGATGGCCAGAGGTTGTCTCCAATGAAGAACTTTGGAACATGACAAAACAGGCCCCACTGGAGACGGAAATCAAGAAACGGAAATGGGGATGGATAGGCCATACACTACGCAAGCCTGCAACAAACATCACAAGACAGGCTCTTGATTGGAACCCACAGGGGAAAAGGAAAGTTGGCCGTCCGAAGCAGACCTGGCGGAGAAGCATTGAGGCAGAGACAAGGGCGGCCGGAATGACGTGGGCCGAACTGAAGAGGACCAGCCAGAGCCGGGTGCGTTGGAGGAGTGTTGTTGCGGCCCTATGTTCCCCACGGAATCAAGAGGAATAAGTCAAGTAAGTCAAAGTTATCATCATGAGCTGCAGCATCCCCTTCCAAATGCTTCTCAAGACACGTGTTACAAAAAAATATAAAGTCTTCAACCTATTGGTCACAGATCAAATGCTCCCACTCTCAACTGTACTAAAATTATTCCAACAAAAATCTTCACACTCTGTGTGTGTGTGTGTGTGTGTGTGTGTGTGTGTGTGTCTGTGTGTGTGAGTGTGTCTGTCTGTGTGTGTGTATACATGTCTTTGCATGTGTGTGTGTGTGTACGTGTGTCTATGTTTATGTCATTGTGTGCATGTGTGTGTGTGTGTGTGTGTGTGTGTGTGTGTGTGTGTGTGTGTTCTGTTCTTTCTTTTTCCTTCTTTAACCTGGTGACCATTTACTCATGATTTCAATTTCAAGAGAGAAATAACAAAATCTATCATCTTGAAGGGTTTCTCTAAACCTGATCATAATATCAAGTGACATCAAGTACTGTATCAGCTGTACTGGTCAGAGAGACCTGGTTCTGCTCTACTTGTTTATATCATTATACTGCCTATGAAATGAAAACACTGAAATGTTAATAACAGTGTTTATTACTACCTGTAAGTATCAACTCAGTATAGTGTTTATGATAATGCCAATGAAATTAAGTCAGTGAAGTGTCTACAATATTGCCTTTTAACTAGAGTCACTGAAATATCACTGCCGATGAAGTCACTGAACTAATATCAACTATGAACTAATGAAGTCACTGAAAGTGAAATGTTTACCGTATTGCATATATAGTGACTGAAAAGTTTATATAAACAGCAATGCCCAAGAAGTGACTGAAATAATCAGTGTTCCCAATGGGCCTGATTTTTTTAGGGTCACTGTGACCCTTTGACTGGAATTTTTGAGGGTCATTGTCTCATTTCTGAGGGTCAACAGGAAAACATACAAAAAATCAATGAAGACAATTGTACAATGAAAATGAAAAGAAACCCACACTTTCTCCAAACAAGGACATTCGAAATGCTTGAATACAATGAAAACACAGTCAACTACTTATAATGAGCACATAACCATACTCACTACTAATGAACACATAACAGCACTCTCTACTCTCAGTTTCGTCTGCTATGCACTAGCCTAAGCTTAGGCCCACGATGCGTGCTTCGTGGTTTTCCTGGAAGCCGTAAGATGCTTGTTAGTTTCAGGAAAAAGTGTGCGTCACATTGACGCACAGGGTAAAAATTTTGTGCGTCAAAGTTGTAAATCTGTGCGTCATTTACGCACATATGTACGTTTTTGGGAACACTGATAATACCATCAATGAAACCATTCACATGATTGTAATATTGACCACGGTCACTGAAACATATGGAAATGTATGAAGTTTATGAAATGTTTCAAATACTGCCTGTGGAGTCACTGAAACATTTCTAATATTGCCTGGTAAGCCACTTAATGTTCACATTCTTACCTATGAATTAAAATCATTGAAGAGTTTACAATCTGCCTATAATATAAAGTCACTGAAAAATGTTATAATACAGCCTATAAAGTTGCTGAAATATTTATAATATTGCCTATGAAATCAGGTCACTGATATAATAAATATTGCCAATAAGATATGAAGTCACCTATTTCCTATCAAGTTACAGAAATATTGTGATTTTCATACAATGTTTACAACAGTTTTTGATGTGAAATTACTGAAAATATAGTATTGCTGAAGAAGTGATTAAATAACAATACCACTGAATTCACTGAAACTGTTACACTGCCCATGAAATCACTGAAATGTTTCTAATAGTAATTAGTATTGCCTGTGATCACTGGAATTGACTATGAAGTAACAAAATGTTTATAGTATTGACTAAGATGTCATTGAAATGTTTCTAATATTTACTATGAAGTCACTGGAATACATACGATATTGCCTATAAAGTCACTGGAATGTTTATAATATTGACTAAGAAGTCACTGGTGGGTTTATAGCATTGCCTATGGAGTCACTCAAATGTTTATAATGTTGAATAGTAGTCAAAGAAATATCTATATTGCATATGTGAAGTCCCTCAAATGTTTATAAGAAATCTTTTATTTGGTTTTGAATACACAGTAAGGAATCAGTCTCAGAGAATGATTCACCTGAAAGAAAAGAAAAGGTTATCAGTAAAAGACCAAAAGCTAGTGAATAAATAATTGACAGAATCACTTAGGTACAACATTTTGTCTGAAAAAGACCTGAGAATAATCAGCAATCTGTTAACATTTCATTAAAATTTTAAAATTCTGGTACTTTAGCACCTTGTTTTTGATTTCTGGGGATGGGGGCGATGGAAGGCTGTGTTATTTTATTTCATACCCCTTTTAAAATGTCCTGACTTTAAGTATGTCATGTAAATCCAATCATTTAAACATATATAATGGATCACTCCTAATGTCACTCCAATCTTGTATTTATCATGTCACTGATAATGGACTGTGTCCTTTTTAAAACGTATAACAGCCCTTGCAAACTATAACTAATGAATGAATACATTATCACATCATATTTTTATGTGTGTGTTCTTGCTTAGTACATGTCATGCACTGGAAAAGAGGGAACATTATCTTACTGTATTTCACAAAATATTTTGCTTCACTTCATACTTATGGACTGAAAGAGATTGATTTGCACATCCTGTTTTTAGTAAACACCATCCTTCTTGTCTTATCTCAACCATCTGAGCACTGAAAGTATGTGAGTTATCATTTATCATGGAACAAGTACATGTTAGGGGGTAAATATAATTGATTAAAAATCCATGACATATGTATACTCACTCATAACTGTGATTTATACACTCTCACTGATCCGAATTTCCACTTCCTCTATGTACAGTATGGCTGTCAATGTCATGCCCAACATCACAATTTTCGGTTGTGTTGCTCTGAGTTAATCATGAAAACACTGTGCTATGAGCAACCGTTTCCACCAAGTCAAAACAATGTGGTAATCAATGCTTGACAGACATCAAAATAATGGTTCTGATACTGCTGAATGCATTCATCAAAACTGACGATCCTCCTCCACCTCCATTGGTGTTTTCAAGGAAGGAAAGCGGCTGCAAGCCAGCTCCTAGGTCTGTAGGCTGGCGCATGCTCTTTATGTGTCTGGTATTCCTGTTCAACAAATTCAATATCTTGCCAATTTTAACGGAGGAATCTGTCAAACGAAACTGGCGCAGCACAACAAAATGGAAATTCATCGACTCAAACAATGGCCACTGATGTATGCAGGCAGCCCAAAAGGCTGGCCGACAGGGAAAGGAGGGAGGGGGTGGAGGAAAAACACCTGCCAACACCCGCACACAAAGCCACGGCAAATGATCCAAATAGCAACATACTACCACCTATTTTCCCCATAATTCAAAGCCTACTGATGAACAGAAAACAAATCTTACGATCAAATAACTGGACTGAAACCGGATAAGTCGACATCTACTTCCAGTTCGCTAAATTCTGCATGAGCGAAGAAGAATGTTGGTAAGACTAGTCTCGACCAGTCACCGAGAAAATGCTGGGGATTAATTCTACTTCAGAATAAAAATATGATCATTTACCTTCAGAAGGAATGAGGATCGGGCTCTCTTCAGCTGCGGACATCTTGATGTCTTCAAAACGGTCAAATGGTCTACGTCATTGTTGTTTTCTCCACGTTATCTGAGCAACATTTGACCAAACCCTTCCTTCCCAGATATGGCTAGTGTTCAGGAAGTCGATTCGGTCACGTGCTCAGTGACGTGCTTCGCGCGAAATGCAAGGCAATAGTTATAGACCTGATAAATCATTTCCCAGAAAATATTATGAATGTCTATTTAAAGCCCATTATTTTTTCGGACTCCTGTATTGAGACAATACGAAGCAACATATACGAAGAAACATACGCGAAAAAAATGAGCATTTTCATTGAGTTTTACAATCATCAGGTGTTTATAAATGCACCCCTGTGATTTTGTTTTTGTTTTGATTGTGACATCCTTTTAATGTTGCTATTTCTTGTGTGTTGTTGTGTGTTATAATGTGAGAAAAAATATATATCGTAATACCAACAACGTCATATGTCTAAATTGTTTTGTTTGTGTTATTTGCCTCAGTTTCTCATTCGTTCCGTTCTCCTCGATCTCTCTGTCACATGATGAGTACGCCGGGATGATTCGTGTGAAGACTGTCACTGACGCGCGTGCGGATATTGTGAATCAGGCATACATGTGTAGGCATGGTTGGTGGGGGCTCTGCCATGATAAAGTGACATCTGTAAATACGGGTAGCAGCAAGAAAACAAAGCGTATCTTCTCCGTGATAAAGGTGGAGGTCCATTAATTGTCCCGCACACACCGTGATGATACTGAGGAAGTTCTCCACAGTGTAGATATTTGTGTCTGCACGTGTTCAGTAGTCCAAGTTTACATTGCTCGGGTTCTTCTGGCTGGTGTCCGCGCGGCCACAACGGCAGTTTGTAACATCACGCGGTGGGCCGTGGTTCTTAGCAGCGACTGACGAAGAAGCATAAACATAATTTATGACCGTGACTACCGGCCGACTCGGACGTCCAGGTTTTGACACTAGTAGGCAGCAAAGGCTGAACTTCATGATAGGCAGCAAAGGCTGAACTTCATGATTCTCAGTAAAATCTGCTGCGCACCGGCGGCTTGGGGATGACGGATACTGAGTGTCTGTGTGTGTGTTCAGTTGGGGAGGGCCCGCCGAGGGGGGCGGGGTGTGGGGGCCGGGGCCCGTCTGGACTGCGGATGCGCCGGACTGCATTCAAAGTCGGTTAATCCCACCAACAAGGTTGCCACGTTCCAGTCACACCATCTTTCATATCATTCATCGGGCCAAGCCAAACTGACATAGCTAGCGTTCGGTTTCAGTTCAGTTGTCGCGAAACCAGTGAGATGGTGATGGGATTAACATGTGCGCAAGACTGGCTGTTATGCCTTCCACTCGTACGGTCGGCCATACTCTTTCACGCGGAATCAGTCTCGATTTATAGTTTCACTCGAAAGACTTGTATATCACTAGCAGGGAATGGAGTCAGAATCAAGGTGAACCCCATGGCGGGAAACCCTCTCTGAACCCCGACCCGCTCAGCATCACAAGGTTCACAAGTCCGCCACGTACTCTACTGACAATCACTGAAGTCAGTAACAGACGCCATCCCGGTATTACGCAGTGTAACTGATCATCGTAGGCCCCGGGCCTCACTGGGTTCAGTTGTCGGATGAAAAGTCACAGTAACAGAGAGGGCTGTCTCCGCATCATCTTTCAAATCATCGTGAGACATCAGAGTCCCGCGGGGGCCTTCTCTCAGTGAAGGTAGAGACGTAACTAATTGTACTGGTTGCTGTACGACTTTCCCTCGCTGAGTTCTGGGCTGCCGGAGTGGCACAGCGATCCTAGCAACGGCAGGTTTGCCGCCCAGCTGTGAGACCTTTTCCCTTCCGTCACTTGTCAGTGTCAACACTAATTCCATTGTGGTCGCCGGAGTCGGGACTGAGCGATTCACAGTGCTAACCAAACTTAGCGCTGCTAAGATCACTCATACAACCCGACCCTTTCACGGGTTGCACATGTGTGCTACGTCATGTGACCGGTCAGCCGTAGTCTACTTGTATGACAGTGGATCTGTTTCTTTTCCACACAGTTCTGGTCTTAATTGTTTGTATTTGTTTGCAGCCATGAGAAATACCCAACACTATAATTAACTGACGATGCTCTCTCTTCAATCATACCAAAGGCGATATTTCATTATCACTGATTCTTCACAGTCAGGGGGTTAGCATTCATCTCTTGCTGTTTGACAGCAATGACTCGTTGGGCCAAGTTCAGTTGGTTCAGTTCGATTACCCAAGGAGGCACTATTGCCCTCGCCAGGACAAATTCATGTACACTACACTGTGACCACATGTCCTAAGCAGATGTGTGACTGGACCATAAGCAGCGATTAGTCAGGCCTTGAGGGCCACACGAAAATGGACTCGAACAAATTGTTGTTAGTTTGTGATTGTTAAAGTGCTATTTATTCGTTTCTGATGTCTGGTTCTCGTCGGTATACAGCAGCATGCAAGTTTGTTGTGGATCTTAAGAGCGCGCACGCGCGCGCGCACACACACACACACACACACACACCGTGGCATACACATACACACACACACTACGCGAGCACGCACGCACGCACGCAGGCACACACACACACACAAACACACACACACACACACACTACGCGAGCACACACACACACACACACACACACACACACACATACACACAAAGAGAAATTGGAAAACCCTCAGATTAGAAGTCCAACATGCACCCTTCGTGTTTATTCTTCACTGAAACACATGACACAGCGTATTGACCATTCGGTCCGGTACTCGGACTAGAAGTCCAACAACCACTCGGCCGGGTATCGCGTTCGTCCAACCATGAGGGTCAGTACGTGGATCGAATTTAGGACCCTCAATTGGAAGTCCAACGTAAGTTCAGTTGGTTCAGTTCGATTACCCAAGGAGGCACTATTGCCCTCGCCAGGACAAATTCATATACACTACACTGTGACCACATGTCCTAAGCAGATGTGTGACTGGACCATAAGCAGCGATTAGTCAGGCCTTGAGGGCCACACGAAAATGGACTCGAACAAATTGTTGTTAGTTTGTGATTGTTAAAGTGCTATTTATTCGTTTCTGATGTCTGGTTCTCGTCGGTATACAGCAGCATGCAAGTTTGTTGTGGATCTTAAGAGCGCGCGCGCGCACACACACACACACACACACACCGTGGCATACACATACACACACACACACTACGCGAGCATGCACGCACGCAGGCACACACACACACACACACACACAGACACACACACTACGCGAGCACACACGCAGGCATACACACACACACACACACACACACACACACACACAAAGAGAGATTGGAAAACCCTCAGATTAGAAGTCCAACATGCACCCTTCGTGTTTATTCTTCACTGAAACACATGACACAGCGTATTGACCATTCGGTCCGGTACTCGGACTAGAAGTCCAACAACCACTCGGCCGGGTATCGCGTTCATCCCACCATGAGGGTCAGTACGTGGATCGAACTTAGGACCCTCAATTGGAAGTCCAACGTTCTAACCACCCGGCTATCTCATCATCAGGATCTGGATTAGTACATCGCATGCTTTTGTCACGATGGAAACTAGGGCGGAAACACGTGACCCTCAAATCTCACACGTGAAGATGTCAACTGACGTGACAGTCACAATGTTGTCTGGAAGTGTGTTCTATTCCATAACAGTTCATACAAAACAAACACAACATATAAAAAAAACCTGAAGGTTTCGGTGTTTAGACTTTGTGTCAGTCTTGACTTGCGAATCACAAAACCTGTGCTGTTATTCAATGTCTGTTTACTGATTGGGTTCAGATTGGTGGGAAATTGTATTTGGTTTTGTTCAGGTGAATTTGTTGTTGTTGCCTGGGCCCGGTTAGCTCACTGACAGGTTTGGTTCGATTCTCAATCCAGCATACATCTATGCACTCAAACAATCTTTGCGCATTCAATACTCTTTTACAGTAGCCGCAGACACAGTATACATTTATGACACATTTTATATACTGATTAGAAATAATTATTGATTCACACGTGCCAAATCAATTTCTTCACACAGCATGAAATCACGAAGGCATCATCCATCCAAATTATGATACTCAGTAATCCCGGGATATTCTACTGACTCTCTTACCTGGTCTGGTTTTCATTCGCACATTCACACCGGCCATAGTTCTGCCGACTGTAGCTCAGTGGCTCCAAGAATCGGGTTGTCTGAAATGTCCTTTACGCACAGGTCTGTAGAACCTCACGCCCGGTCTGCCTTCTGATCTTCTTTTTTTTTTTTCTCTCTCAAGGCCTGACTAAGCGCGTTGGGTTACGCTGCTCAGTGGTCAGGCATCTGCTTGACAGATGTGGTGTAGCGTATATGGATTTGTCCGAACGCAGTGCCGCCTCATTGAGCTACTGAAACTGAAACTGGAAAGTGTCTCTGTGAACGTTCTTCGGGGAGATGTCTCTGCTCCTTGTCTGTCTTCTTTCCTTCTTCCCTTCTTCTCTCTTCAGTCTCTCTCCCGTTACGGCCTCACGTTACAACGTATCTCTCCACCAGTCTTCTGACCAGTTTCTCTCACAGGCATGTGTGGGTCTCAAGTCGGTACCCACATCTCAGTGGCTACTTTTACCCTCCCGCAGTGTGTACGACTGTCAGTATATCACGTGACCACTCACGTGCTACAACAATGATGAAAACGCACAAACTTGAACTCTTGTACATATGTTCACTATAAATTTTGTATGCATTTGTATATGCTTCCGCCTGACAACAGCAACAAATCTTCATATTTAGATGTGATAATATTTATATTAAAGACCAAATACGCAAGTTAAATATCCTGTTATCCATGTCAGCGTTCCGTCGGTGGGTTCACATGGAAACTGAGAAGACTACTGTACCCAGCATGCACCCCCCCCCCCCCCCCCCCCGGAAACGGAGTATGGCTGCATACATTGCGGAGTAAGTAAACAAAACGGTCACACACGTAAATTTTTACATGTCAGTCTGAGTGTGTATGTGTGCGTACCTGAAATCTGATTGAATGACACAGAAAACAACTGACTGAGCGCCCAATGGCAGCCGTCACTCTTCTCAGGTAGACAGCCTGTCGTGCAAATCACCTCGACTTTGTAAAGTGCATAGAGCTTGGTCTCCGACAGGCGAGCCGGGATAGAAACTATCTGAAATACTGATCCACTGATATCATTCATTCATTCATATACCAGCCGCGTTAACCAGGCCTCAGGGATACAGACACTAACAGTTCTGGTCTGGAAATTTGAGCAACAAACCGAAAGACCCATCTGTGAAGTGGATGATACTCGACTGTGTGGTCCCAGTCTTTCCATTTAAGCCCATAGCACACTCAGATAGGGGTAGGAGCTGGCCGCGAGCCGATTTCCACCTCCGCTGGGAACCCGGCGCGTCTTCCCAGCCGTTAATCTGCCACGCTAACCACTTCGCCACGACAGCTGGTGTGTTTGTGTGTTTGTTCTTCAGTTTGGTGTGTGTGTGTGTGTGTGTGTGTGTGTGTGTGTGTGTGTGTTGTTGTTGTTGTTGTTGTTGTTGTTGTTTAATATAAGGGTATTTGTGTATGTTCTTTCTTCAGTTTAACGTCTTTTCACTAAGAGAGAGAGAGAGAAAGAGAGAGAGAGAGTTTGAGAAAAAAACAACAAGAAAACAAACGAAAAGAGAACGGCAGAACTGCACTATGGAAATAATATTTCCTTTGAAAGATGCACCGTAAAAGAGATGGACAGATAGACAGAGAGACTGAGACAGAGACAAAGAGAGCCGGCTGGAAGGTTTAAGAAAAAAAAAGAAACGCATTAAGGAACAGAACTGCACTACGGAAATAATATTTCTCTGAAAGATACTCCATAATGAGATATATACTTATGCATTCAAAAATCTTCTTCACAAAAATCCAGACTGCAGGAACAGTGCAGCGACACCGCCCCTTTTTCTGAATGCAGGTATAAAATAAAATTGTTTTACTTTCGAAGTGGATTTTCTTCTACAGAATGTTACCAGGGACAACCCTTTTGCACTGAGCCTTGATTTCTTTTACGTGCGCTACGTGCTGTGCTTGCTGCACAGGGACCTGGGCTTAACCCCTCAACTGAAAAACAGGCACCCAGACCACCACTTAAGATATACAGGATTGGTTGGGGGAAGGATTAGGCGTGGAGTGAAAATCCTGGATTCAGAAAGAAAAGATCTGAGCACATCACTCCTCTTTTGCAACATCTCCACTGGCTCCCTGTCTCACACAGAATAAAGTACAAGATCAGCACTCTATGTTATAAATGTAATCACAAATCTGCCACTTCCTATTTCTGTGGCTGCGGCTTCGGATCCACTCTGTTTACGCATACTCAGATTCAAACACTCGACTGTTGGCCGCCGTTCTTTCTCTGTCTCTGGACCTTGCAATTGGAATTAACTTCCTCTTTCCCGTCTTCAAGTCTCCACACTCAGCTCTTTCAAATCTGGCCTTAAACCCACCTCTTTCCAAAATAGCCTCCCTTCCCTGCCTCTTCCGTGTCTTCAGTTTCTTCAGTTTTAGAGTTATGCATGCGTGTGAATGACTCTATCGTGCGAATGCGCTTTGATTTGTCTCTGCACAAGATTCAGCGCTATATAAATACCATTATTATTATTATTATTATTACCGACCTTGTTATCTGCTTCAATGGCTTGGAGGTGACCCTCGATGATCTTATAAATCCAGAAATGTTAGGCCGTGTTGTCATCTGCATTGCAGCGGCACAGGTATATGTCTTTTACCATAGTAGTTGGGACACAGCTGGGGTTGTGGGATATAGTCATCTCGCTTGATGAGCCTTGCTGCTTAGTCGCACTGTAAGCCATTCTGACTTGTGCCAGTCTAGTTTTTAGAAGTCCTTCAAGACCCAGGAGGCCCGATTCTAGGCTGTTCTCGTCAGCTGGGCATTTCCATCCCGCTGCCTTCATCTCAGTCCTCCTAATGCATCTTCTCCATGTCTGTCCAGTCGTGGTCTGCTCACCCTTTCTTCTCCTCTGATGATCTGAATCCCGTGCTTTTCTGGTGATGTTGTTTGGGGTTCGCGCAGGGTGTGTCCGAACCGACAGATCTACTGATCCCTGTTTCCTGGTTACCTTGCTGATAAGAATTTGTGCGGTTGGTTCTTAGTTCCAACAAGGTGATATTCAATGTTGATTCTGAGGACCACTTAACACGCTAGTGCAGTCTCCGAAGGACGGATTTCACTGTGTGTGTGTGTGTGTGTGTGTGTGTGTGTGTGTGTGTGTGTGTGTGTGTGTGTGTGTGTGTTGAATGTCTCATCATGTGTTTGGTGAGCCCAGACAGTTGAGTTCCGTACAGCCGAGGCCGCTGAGAGTTGAATGCCTGCCATGCCATGTTGATACCATTATTCATGTCTTTATGAGCTCCTCCAAAACAAACAAACAAACAACAACAACAACAAAACAAAACTTCATAGTTTTATGTAATGTATGTGCTCAAGCTTGTCAATTTTTCCTCTGCACATGATAAGTGTATAGAATGGCCCTCCAGTAAGAATCCGCCAAGCGAGATGTATGCAGTATTCCAGCGGGTCTCCGAGCGAGAACTTCTATATGTCTCTGAGGCAACATTTCAATGATGGCACTGGCGTTAGCTATATATTATTAGCATGTGCAGACCATGAGAGATTATGTGGACTCACATGGATTTAAACTGACTTTTCGAAATTGTGGTTTCCGAGGTCAGTGGTTACTGAAAGAAAGATGATCTATGGCTCGCAACGTGTTCATGACTCTTGTAAAAGACTACCTGGCATCAACCCTTCAGCCCATTCAATGTTCAGTTCGAATCTCCTCAAGTTATTCTGCAGAGTGGTATAATCTGCCTGGGTTTTGATTTCCAAGTAAAGCAGGCAGTCATCTGCAAAAAGTCAGACTTGGGACCTGACTGCAGTAGCGGGAAGGTTGTTAGCATGATATAGAGAGAAATGATGGGACTGACCTATGGACGGCGGCGACGCCTTGGGGTACACCAGAATCTACGATGACCCCAGTTAAGGATACTGATCTTCCACAGCAACCTCCTTATGTTACACTGCCAGGTGAGGAAAGGAGGTGAGCCACTACCGAACGGTCTGAGGAAAGGAGGTGAGCCACTACCAAACAGTCTGAGGAAAGGAGGTGAGCCACTACCAAACAGTCCAAGGAAAGGAGGTGAGCCACTACCGAACGCTCTGAGGAAAGGAGGTGAGCCACTACCGAACGCTCCACTACCAGGAAAGGAGGTGAGCCACTACCGAACGGTCTGAGGAAAGGAGGTGAGCCACTACCGACCAGTCTGAGGAAAGGAGGTGAGCCACTACCAAACGGAGGAAAGGAGGTGAGCCACTACCGAACGGTCTGAGGAAAGGAGGTGAGCCACTACCGAACGCTCTGAGGAAAGGAGGTGAGCCACTACCGAACGCTCTGAGGAAAGGAGGTGAGCCACTACCGAACGGTCTGAGAAAAGGAGGTGAGCCACTACCGAACGCTCTAAGGAAAGGAGGTGAGCCACTACCGAACGCTCTAAGGAAAGGAGGTGAGCCACTACCGAACGCTCTAAGGAAAGGAGGTGAGCCACTACCGAACACTTTAAGGAAAGAAGGTGAGCCACTACCGAACGCTCTGATCCCTTCAGTGATGCGGCCGAAGGTGCCTCAGTAGTTTCGCCGACAGTTTTGAATGGGGTACTACATTAAATGCCTTGGCTGAAGAACTGAAGACGATAGTCCGTGTACCACTTAAAACCGTGGCACTGACAAGGTGGAGGGTTGTTCCCAGCTGGATCGCGCATGGTAAAAACCGTGGTTGAGATCTGCCGTCAGTGACGGAGGCTCTTGTGCTGTTCCAGGTGCAGCCGTTCACTGAGGTGACAATTTGAATTAATCAGTCAGTGATGGGCTCCCAGTCCAGAAGCTCCTGCCACCTAAGTCATTTGACTGAGACTTATTTGTACTTCTTTGACGGGTGTTCGTCCCCCTTCTTACATGAACTATATTGGCACGAACAAAGTCTTCTGCCAGAGTTCCTGGTTTTACTGACTTCTGAAAGTTTACATCGCAGTCTTGAGAGTCACAGCCTTCACTGTGCATTTTATTTTAGTGGAAATAGTCACCCGACGTTGCACTTGAAGGAGAGAAGACATGATTTATATAAGACCTGCGTCACCTTTGAGACATAAGGCGTCGAGTTCAGTTTCTGGGCAACTGTACAAGTTTAGGATGTTCCCGATCAACGGTCTGAAGTCACTGAGTTGTTTTTCTCCTTCCCCATAATCCCCGACCCAGCTTCCCCTCGAGCACACACTGGGAAAAACTGACGGGGTGGTGTCACTACAGTTTCTACTCCTGATGCAATCACTTTCACAACTGAAAAAACAAAAAACAACAACAACAAAAACAAAAACACCAAACACCTGTGATAATTGCCCTTTCATGAATAATTTTGTACAGTTTCCTGTTTAGAGACGTACCGGAAGAGAAACGTTTCACCGAAAATAAGAAACATGGCGTCTCCGTCACCGTGGCAGTCATCAACTCAGGTTTGTTTCATTTGTTTGATTTGATGGATGTCCTGAGATATTTGATGATATTTACCATGAGAGTTTAAAATGAGACATCGATGGAATTATCACTGTTTAGATTTAGTGTGCTTTTATGAATCGCCCACTTAGCCGCACACTGACAGTGACAGCGTTCTGCTCTGAATCTGATGTTTTTCTGTTCACGATTCACATTCCTCAACCAACATCAGTTTCACACACACGCACGCACGCACGCACACACACACACACACACACACACACACACACACATGCTGATTGTTGTATTTGGTATATGCTGATTATTGTTATGTTTCCATAACATTAGAACGCTGACATGGATTCGTGCTTACTTGATTTGATTTTGCGTGCATGTAAACATTTATACTTGTAGGGATTGACGAGCTTGGGCGCTGTCATGTCTGCACATGATGTTGACCTGAGAAATTGGAAAAAATCTCCACCCGCCCATTACCAACTACTGAACTCGAGACACTCGGTCGAGAATCCAGTGTTAAAACCATTCGATCAAAATACATGCAACATTTAGCCACCACATCAGTGTCTTCTTAGCTCTTAAGAATCACAGCATTTATTTATTCATACAGCAAAGGGGTGCATAAAGCAAGAAAACAAAACAAAACAAAATAAAACAAAAAAACAAAACAGGAAGAGAATGACAGTTGTAACAAACACATTGCTCCCACTTCAACCCTCCTCCCCCTCCCACCTATCCCACAGCCCCACCCCTACCCACACACACAGCCACACACAGTGACACACACACACATGCATACACACACACACACACACACACACACACACACACACACACGTTTATACAGAGACTGACCGACATTGTGGGACTCACAAAACATTTTGAAGCAACACTAAAAATGAAAGTATGCGCATAGCCTCAAAAGGCTATGGGTTAGGTTGAAGGGGGTGTGAAGGTTGAATTAAACCCAGCCCAGTGTGTTTATGAAAGAGTTTTTCATTTTCCTATATCAGCATATATAGAAACTTGCTATGTACAGACAACAATGTCTGTGACCAGTTGTTTTCAGCATATTCACATTCATATGTAATCCATGTCATTGTTTTGGTGAGTCATACCCAGCATGCACCAACCCCTGAAAATGGAGTGTGGCTGCCTAAATGATGAAAATGACAGAATAAAAAGAGTGAATGCATTGAAAAATGTCATTTGCCATTTGTACGTTTTCTTGTTGAGTGAATATACATCATGTTCTACTCAAGTTTCAGCCCATGATACAGGAAAAATAACCATATATTGACTTTGGGAAGGACCAAATGAAGAGCAGAACACATTTCCAAGTTAAAGTTTTGTATCAGTTTTCATCCCTCTGTTATTATTTTTTGATAATCTTTCAGATCAGCCTAGTTCTGTTTACTTTACCTTTTCACTTTGATTTAATTTGCACTGACAGAAAGTACAAATATTTGTAATTTGGAATGGATAGAAGATAAAAACATTCCAGATGA
Source organism: Babylonia areolata (assembly GCF_041734735.1). Lineage (NCBI taxonomy): Eukaryota > Metazoa > Mollusca > Gastropoda > Neogastropoda > Buccinidae > Babylonia > Babylonia areolata. Next base: position 38,070,283 of record NC_134902.1, read on the forward strand.
GTTTGCATAGAGTGTATCACTGTGTATATCACTATATGTCTCAAAGATCAGAATTGCGGTGTGTGACCGAGAGATGTACGTGTTAGTAACGGAGAGGCATGGATATATTTCAGAGCGGTGAGGGTTCAGCGGTGCTGTCAATGCAGCTTGAGGACATGGAGGTGATGGAAGATGACCACAGTGATTCGGACTATGACAGCTCCTCTGCAGGTAGGCCTGGTGAAATGATCACAGTAGCTAGTACTACTTCCCAGGTGATTTCAATGATGAGGGTGATTGTGTTTAGTTAGAGAATTCAAGCTCAGAGATGCCAACTGTTATGATTTCGCCGTATTTTGTTATGTTCAGTTGTAGTTTGTTCCAGCGTAACGCCAACATAAAAATTGTTCCAGCCAGTTCATTTTCAACTACATAGCTTGGTCACACGCTTTCCTGTCGTAGCATTACCCAGACACTCTAGACCTATTGATCATGAGGCCAGGGCGGTCACTACTAACCTTGATCTCATGAGATTATACTCACTTGCATGTTTACATTGAAACAGCATTGAATGGACCAATCAGCTTAATCGTATCAGTTAACCATGTTGCAGGTAGGCCCAAGTGTTTGTACGCCTTATAGATAAAATGTACGTCTGCTGATGTGGCACAGATTCTGAGTGTTTCTACCAAATTCAAAATGTTCCTACCAAATTTCCTGATAGTTCCTGCTAACACTGGACAGGGGTTGGCATCTCTGTGAAAGCAGCAGGTGATTTCAGTGATGAGGATGGTAACTGTGTTTAGTCAGAGAATTCAAGCTGTTTGTTTGTACATACGAAGAAGTTTTTGAATGCTCACAGTGGTATTAATATTACCTTAGTTAGTGATTAAATCATTTGTAGAACAGATTGCACAAACTCAGTTGTATTATTATTATTGTATTGCACACACTGGGGAAAAAAGTGTTAAATGTGCACACATGCAGCATCAAATACATATTCTTGCACAGACATGCAGAGACATTTTACACACACATACTTGTGTGTGAATTCAGAAACACTCACAAAAAACACAAAACATAAAAAACAAAAAAAACTCACAAAAAAAACAAAAATAAACAAAAAAAAAATGTGGTAAATACAAACATAGCCTTTTACAGTGCAAGGTGGTTATAATGTTATTTTTATTATAGATTAATGCCCTGTTGTGTTTAGATCAAATCAACTCATATTGCTAAAGGCTGAGCCCGCTGCAAAGGGGCTGTTAGCTTGTCAGTTCCTTAAAACCAGTTGAAAAAAAATCCATGGTAATGTCAAAACATCAGTTAGAATGACATTAGAACATTATAACTTTTAGAATATAGATTCACATACATATTGACCTGTCCACATAAAATTTAAATCAACTGAAAAGGCTTTGAACAATTTCTCTGAGACCCTGGGGTGTGTAGCTTCCAGGAATGCACTGACAGCTGTTTTCTGATTCCTCACTGTGTGTGCTTCTTGTGACACAGGACAGGGAGGCAAGCGCAAAGAGGGCAGCGCGGGAGACGATTTCCGGCAGCGTATCAGCCAGAACATGACCCAGATGGTAAAGCGGTGTGATAATGATAATGATGATGATAACAGGATTTTATATAGTGCCTGTTCTCTAAATACGGATGTAGGTGCATTACAAAAAGGCGAAATAGAGCTACACACACACACAAACACACACACACACAGACACACACTCACATACACACACACACACACACACTCTCTCTCTCTCTCTCTGTGTCTCTGTCTCTTGTGTGAGAGATCCACATCAAGAACAGTGGAATGGCGTGTGGATGTACCACATTCGTTCTGAGGAAGTGAGGTGTGCAGGGAGGACTTAAACGTGTGGGTGTTCCACATTAGTTCAAAGAAGTGAGTGTGCAGGGAAGACTTAAACGTGTGGGTGTTCCACATTAGTTCAAAGAAGTGGGTGTGCAGGGAAGACTTAAACGTGTGGGTGTTCCACATGAGTTCAAAGAAGTGGGTGTGCAGGGGAGACTTAAACGTGTGGGTGTTCCACATTAGTTCAAAGAAGTGGGTGTGCAGGGAAGACTTAAACGTGTGGGTGTTCCACATGAGTTCAAAGAAGTGGGTGTGCAGGGGAGACTTAAAACAAAGTGGATGAAGAAGAGAGCCTAACTGAACGTGACATGACGTGACGTGATGTGATGCGGTGTGCAGATGTGGCAGGCCGGGACCCAGAGTGCCAAGAAGGCATGGAGCCTGTATGGCAACATTGACATCCTGCGACCATACTTCAACGTGGAGCCCTGGGAAGTGCGCAAACGGTCGGTGGCCTGCTGTGGTCCTTCTGGACTGTAGTCATCATCATGATCATGTCAATCTATAGAGTGCCTATTTTATGAATAGGGGATCTTGGCGCTTTACAAACCTGGGTAAATAGACACACATACACACACAAACATGCACACACAAGAACACACATGTACACACAGGGATGCACACATGCATTCTTGCACGTGAACACACACATGCACTCATACACACACACATGCAAGATGGGAACAGTGGTTCTGTGTTGTTCTGCATCAGTTAAATTAAAAGAGTTGGGTTTTCAGGGAAGACTTGAAGTCAATGAAGTGGAAGGAGAGTTTCTGATCTGCAGATGGAGTTGGTTCCATACAGTTGTGTCATCTTTACCAGTGTGTAGATTTGGTATATTGTAAACATCAGCTCTGATTTTAATGGAGTGTGTCATCTTTTCAAGTGTGCTAAAGGTTAAAAACGGTTGCAAGAGGGGGGGTGGGGGGGGGACAGTGAATTCATGTCCGCTGTGTCAAGGGCTAAGGTAGGGCCCAGTCCTCTTCTTTTTACCTTCACCAGCCAGAGTCGGGTACCCATTTACACATTGGTGGAGTGAGAAAATATCGGAGTAAAATGCTTTACCTAAGGACACAGCACCATGCCAGTGTGGGTCTTTGAACTCAGATCACTGGTGAACATCGAGGTCCAACACCTAACCAACTTAACCACGGCGTCTCCAAATGCGTAGATTTGGTATAATGTAAACAGTGACTCTGGTCTTATTGTAGTGTGTGTGTGTGTGTGTGTGTGTGTGTGTGTGTGTGTGTGTGTGCATTTGACCTATTTATGTGGACCAGTAGTCACACTGTAATTTTTCCAGCTTTAGATAGAATACAATACAACACTTTGAATACATATTGATTTATTCGGTTGAAAATTAATTCTTGTCGGGGATATATGAATGCTGACTTTTGTAGGTGTATATTTTGTGTTTAATTTAGTGTGTTCTGAAGTGTCTGTGGTGTTTGAAATATTGTTAATTGATTTTGTGTATTTTCATTAAGAGTGATTAGACAGAAAAAAAAGGGGGAGGGAAGATTGGGGTGTGGGTGGTAGGGATGGGGTGGAATGGTTGGTATCGGAAGGGGTAGTTGTGATGTAATGCATTGGATATGCGACAGTTTGTGTATTTGCTCTGTGTGTGTGTGTGTGTGTGTGTGTGTGTGTGTGGTGTTTGAATATATGTGTGCATGTGCTTTAATTTTCTGATGTGTCAGTGGTTGAGTGGTGAACAGATGTGTGCTCACTGACAGTAGATCTCTTTTGTTTCAGGCTGTTCTTGTCCTTGATTCCACAGAAACCTACCTCTCAAAGACAGGTGAGACTTTGTTTTGTGTGTGTGGGTGGTGGTGGTGGTGGTGGTGGTGGTGGTGGTGGTGGTGGTTATGCTGTTGTTGCTGCTGTTGTTGTTAATGTTGTTGTTACTAATTGATTTCACACCTTTTCATGAAGAGTGGTATGAGGCGAGAAAATGAAAAGGCGAGGAATGTGAGGAATTGTTAGAGGATTGTTGGAGGAATGTTGTGAGGATTGTTATAGGATTAATGGTGTGAAGATTATCATAGGAGGAATGATATGAGGATTATTATAGGAGGAATGGTGTGAAGATTATCATAGGAGGAATGATGTGAGGATTATTATAGGAGGAATGGTATGAGGATTATTATAGGAGGAATGATGTGAGGACTGTTATAGGAATGATGTGAGGATTATTACAGGAGGAATGATATGACGATTGTTGGAGGAAGAATGATGTGAGGATTAGTATAGGAGGAATGGTGTGAGGATTATTATAGGAGGAATGATGTGTGTGAGGATCGTTATAGGAAGAATGATGTAGGAGGAATGACATATGTGAGGATTGTTATAGGAGGAATGAGGATTGTTACAGGAGGAATGGTGTGAGGATTGTTGTAAGAGGAATGATGTAAGGATTATTGTAAGAAGGATTCAAGGAATGGTGTGAGTTTTGTCGGAGAAGGAAAGTTAAGACAAGAGGATTGCTAGAGGATGAACAATGGGATGCTTCAGAGAGGAACAAAAGGAGGATTGTTGTCGGAGGAAGGAAGAATGTGTTGTTGGAGGAAGGAAGAATGGTATGAGGGTGCTTCAGGAGGAATGGTGAGAGGATTGTTTGAGGAGGGATGACAGGAGGATTGATAGAGGAGGAGGAATGGAATGAAGATACTTCATGAGGAATGATGGGATGATTGTTTGAGGAGGGATGACAGGAGGATTGATAGAGGAAGAGGAATGGAATGAAGATACTTCATGAGGAATGATGGATGATTGATTGAGGAGGGATGACAGGAGGATTGATAGAGGAGGAGGAATGGAATGAAGATACTTCATGAGGAATGATGAATGATTGATTGAGGAGGGATGACAGGAGGATTGATAGAGGAGGAGGAATGGAATGAAGATACTTCATGAGGAATGATGGGATGATTGTTTGAGGAGGGATGACAGGAGGATTGATAGAGGAGGAGGAATGGAATGAAGATACTTCATGAGGAATGATGGGATGATTGTTTGAGGAGGGATGACAGGAGGATTGATAGAGGATGAGGAATGGAATTAAGATACTTTATGAGGAATGGTGGATGATTGATTGAGGAGGGATGACAGGAGGATTGATAGAGGAGGAGGAATGGAATGAAGATACTTGATGAGGAATGATGGGATGATTGTTTGAGGAGGGATGGCAGGAGGATTGATAGAGGAGGAGGAATGGAATGAAGATACTTCATGAGGAATGATGGGATGATTGTTTGAGGAGGGATGACAGGAGGATTGATAGAGGAAGAGGAATGGAATGAAGATACTTCATGAGGAATGATGGATGATTGTTTGAGGAGGGATGACAGGAGGATTGATAGAGGAGGAGGAATGGAATGAGGATTGCGGAGGATGCAGTGTGTGTCACAGTGTGTGCGTGTGGCAGGAGGTGGCCCGAGAGCTGTACGGTCCAGTGATGGTGGTGCTGACCATGATCGCCTTGCTGCTCTACCAGATGAAGACCGCCGACCACAGAGTGGTCAGTTCACGCACACGCATGCATGTGCATGTACACACACACACACACACTAACACTAACACATACACACAGACATACACACACAGACACACACACACACTAACATACACACTCTCACCAACCACACACTCACACCAACACACTAACACACACACACAGTGTGACACACGCATACACACACACACACATGCATGCACAGGCACAGGCACATACAAACACACACAGACACCCACACACGCACACCGACACACGCACACACACACACACACACACACACACACACACACACACACACACATGATGCATGGTATGTGCAGATATGCATTTGGTCATGTGAGCTCTGTGTCTACGCGTATGTATGCATTCAAGAACATGGTCACATTCATGTGCTTTGTGTACGCAGGCATACATATAATTAAAAAAAAGAAGTACATGTAGGCTTGCAGCACATTATGTTCTTGTCTGTATAATCCATACAGATTACGCACTCTGTATGAAAGGGGACACACACACACACTCACATGCATGCATGATCATCTGCATATACCTGCTTCACACACACACACACACACACACACACATTACATGATTGCATGCATCCACACATGCAGTGCATATACACGCTCAGACAAATACACAGGCATGAACAGACATATGCTTGCACACACAGACATGCATACACACATGCATGCATGCCTGCACACATACTGTGTGTGTACTTGTATACACAGGAAGACAAATACACAGACATAAGGTTGTACAAATACTCACACACACACATACACGTGTATGCACACACACGCCAGTAATTTATTATAAATGCAATCATTCTGATATGTTATTCTTCATGTTGTTTTATCTTGTTACTATTTAAATGTGATTTGAGTGTGGTTATTTCCTCCGGTTGTCGTACAAACTGTGTGTGTTGCGTGTGGTGACGACAGGCGGACGGCACACTGATGGGGTCGGCGCTGGGCGTGTGTTTCACCTACTGGCTGGGGACGTCGGGCCTGGTGTGGCTGCTTGCCTATGTGTGCTCTGTCCGCATCACCATGGTGCAGATCCTGTCCATGATCGTGAGGACTCTAAATTTCTTCTTCTTCGTTCGTGGGCAGCAAACCCCTCGTTCACTCACTTGTACATGAGTGGGCTTTTACATGTATGGTCATTTTTACCCCACCGTGTAGGCAGCCATACTCCGTTATTGGGGGCGTGCATACTTGGTATGTCCTTGTTTCCATAACCCACCGAACGCTGACATGGTTTGCAGGATCTTTAACGTGCGTATTTGATCTTCTGCTTGCGTATACACACGAAGGGAGTTCAGGCGCTAGCCGGTCTGCACATACGTTGACCTGGGAGACTGGAAAAATCTCCGTCCTTTACCCACCAGGCGCCGTTACCAAGAGTTGAACCCAGGACCCTCATACTGAAAGTCCTATGCTTTAGCCACTGGGGTTTTGTGCCTGTCGCTCTTTTTTTCTTTTCTCTTTCTGTCTGTGTCACCATGGTGCAGATGCTGTCCATGATCGTGAGGGCTCCCAGTTTTTTCTTTTCTCTCTTTCTTTTTGTTTGTTTGTTTGTGGTTTACATTTTCGTATTTGATTTGACAAAAAAAATCTTTATTTAGAAAACCTACATACAAATACACATAGCACAGCAGAGCAACAAAAATGCTAACAACTTATATTATGCTCAAACATGTTCATAGATGATTTTTTTGTTTGGTTAAGTTTGATGTCTGGTGAACGTCACATTAATGCAATAATACAGAAGTCAAATGTTTTCCCGTTACTGACATCAATATGTTCTTTGAACAGTTGTGGCTGTGATAATATTCAATGGCATGAAAGTGAATACAAAATATGATTGTTGTCAGATTCACTATTGACAACTTATAACAGAAAAGTATAGAAGTAAATCAAATATAAAAACAACAACACAGAGATGGACAGGGAATCACATTGTTGACGACATATTCTTCTTTCTTTTTGATAAGTTACGGGCAGTACATTTTGACTGCCCAGCAATGATGGTGAAAACCTTACTTTTATGTTTTTTTCTGACTGACCAGTTGACTGTATTGGCTTGTTTGTGTTTGTGTGAGTGCATGCTTTAGCTCATCTGTGTGTGTGTGTAGGTGAGTGTGTCTGCTTACGTGTGATGTATCACTGGACCTTTGAGTGTCTGTGGTCATGTACGTGGGATTTTTTCTGATTGTGTCTGTCCATATGTGAGAGAGAGAGAGCATGTCTAATTCATGTATTTTTGTTAGTATTTGAGTGTGCATGCATATAGCTGTACGTCATTTGTATGTTTTTGTACACGTTTCTGACCCGCCTGTGTGCAGGGCTATGGAATGTTTGGCCACTGCATCGTGCTGTTCCTTGGGACGGTGATCCACACGTCACATGACCATCTGTTTTTCTACCTGCTGTGGGCAGTGGTGGGCGGCCTGTCCACCCTCAGGATGGTCAGTTGTTACAACCTCCCTGGCCCCCTCAATCAGAGATCGACATTTTTTGCTTTTAGTTCCTCCAGCATCAAAGTGAGAGCTGTATGATCAGTGGTTTCTCAACTGCAATGGGAATTCACTTACAACCAAGTCTTATTTGGAGGCCTCTGACTCTCAAACTAGGAAGGAAGGTTTCACTGGCTCTTAGTGCTGCAGCATGGGGAGCGAGTTTGCCTTCTGGGAACCATCTCAACATTGCTTGTCCTAAAGCCCTCTTGGCCAAAATCGGGGTTGTAACTTGGGCAAGACACTCTCCACAGTAATCAAATTCTTGCCAAGATAGCCATGACAGCAGTTGCCTCCCCTGACTATCATCATACACCTCTCCTTCCATCTTGGAGGTGCTGTGGCAGAATCGGTTAGACATCGGATTTCTGATCCAGTGTTTGCCTGTGGTTAGGGTTCGAGGCTCCTGTTTCGACACGTTGTTGTGTCCAACCAAATGTTCATGGGTATGTGACTTTGATTGGGGAAGGTTAAGTCATTCTATACTGCCCAATGACTTCCTTCATTATACTCTCTGTACTGGCCGTTTGTTTATGTTGCAAGAAAAATATCTAAAAAAGAATGCAAGTACATACAGCTGTGAAACTTTGTACTAATATAAAGAATAGAATGGACTAACAGTTGCCAAAGTTTCAAAGTCTCACTTTATTATTGACTGATTTATCATGTTTTGAAAAAAATCCATGTTTTTCACAACTGACATAAAGGGGGTGAGTTTTTCTCATATAATAGGCATTTTACAAATATGGTCTTTTGTAACCATAGACGCTTCCGATTTGTAACAGTTGAATAGGCCAATGTGTATGCACAGTGGATATCCACTATTGAATCAGTTTGCATTCGACGTTGAGCCACAGTACTTGCCAAAGTTGATGGAGACACCATCTTGTGGAGTGAGCGAGCGAGAAGGCAGAGTTGGGTAACTGTACACTCGCATGTATTGTACTCAAATAAAGGCATCCTCAGCCACAGTAAAAGTACAGGTGCACTTTTGGATGACTGTAGAACAGAGCTGTGCCATTTAGTTTCGCACAAGACTGTTAACCTATGAACTACGAATTTTTAAACTTGCGGTACACTATAGCATTGTGTGTATGAGGTACGCTATAGCGTACCTTAGTTCAGAAAGAGTTAAAACGGCAGAAGGAGAGGATTGGGCCCTGCCTTCATATGTCAAGCCCTAGACACAGTGGATGTGAATTAACTGGCTTAATGGCTGTAAAAGCCTGTGGTTCCTGTAACCTTATTAACCTTAACCTCCCCTTCCGGCCCCTGTCTTATTTCCCAGGTGTTCCGGCTGTATTTTGAACTAACCTGGTACTTCACATGTTAATGTGATGGTGAGTTTGCAAAACAGATTTGTTCTCGCACCCCATGGATATGGACTGAAGGTCTGGTCAGTGAACCATTCAGCGGTCAGTGCTTCCTCCTACCACCCCACTGCCAGGGAGTTTGGCGTTGAAATAAATAGTATTATTTTTGACTCACTTGTGTAAACAAAGTGAGTCTATGTTTTAACCCGGTGTTCGGTTGTCTGTGTGTGTATGTCTGTGTGTCCGTGGTAAACTTTAACATTGACATTTTCTCTGCAAATACTTTGTCAGTTGACGCCAAATTAGGCATAAAAATAGGGAAAATTCAGTTCTTTCCAGTCATCTTGTTTAAAACAATATTGCATCTCTGGGATGGGCACCAAAAAAACAACAACAAAAAACAAAAAATGAAGCCTAATTATATGCAAACTGCATTTACTGTTATATTTATATTTTTTGTATTCTCTAAACTTGGCACTTTGATTTGATATTCTGACCCAACAACAAGAGCAGTCATTATTATCAATTTTTGTTCAAACAGGAACTTCTTTTGCTAAGCATGGAATTTTTATTTATTTTGCAAACGTTTTGTTGCGGAGAGTAAAAAAGGAAAATTACTCTGTAATTAATGCTAGGGGACTTAATTTGCTTTAAACTGATCTTTCTCATCTTAAACATTACATTTTGAAATCACACTTTATACATAAAAAGCTTGGATTTTTTTTAAAAGTGTATCACAAGTGAGTCTTGAAGGCCTTGCCTCTCTAGTTTATTCTTGAAATTCTGTGTTTATTCTTCTCTTCATATTTGTGTGTATCTTTACGTCTCTTGATATTATTTAGTAGTTATTTCCCCTAAAGTTTTTTTTTTTTTTCTTTTTCTCTCTTAGTCCTAACTTTTTCATGTCCTGTCATGTATTTGGTGCATCAGACTTCCGTCTGGTTGATCATATACATGTACTTAGTATGAATTAAATGTGCCAAAGTGTGTATGATAAACTCATTCTGGTATTGTGCATATTATAATATCATCTTTCCTGGGTTTCTGTTTTATGACAGTAACTCATTGAGATCGTTACCATCACTTTGTCTACATTATCAGTTATGATTTTGCCATGTAACTTCATATGTCATGATATTCAATCATATCATCATATCCTGGTGTGGCACATAGCAGGATGATGTAAAAAAGTGAATTATACTTTGATTGTGCTGCCATTATGGAGACCTAACATTGATTGCTCTCTGTGGACTGCTGGTTCTGAGGCAATATTGTATTGTATTGTGTTGTGTTTTATTACGATTCTCACAACAGATTGCTCTGTGAAATTCAAGCTGATCTTCCCGGGTCGTACGCGTTACTACAATACAGTGTCACCCATTAATTTTATTTTTCTTTCTCCTGATTGCAAGCACATGTGCTTTACTATCAGACTGGACTTGATGCGGAGGACTTTTGTCAGTGACAACCCTTTTGTTGCTGCGGGTTCTTTAAGTGTGCTTTGTGCATGCTGCACACAGGACTTTGTTTTATCATTTCATCTGAATGACTTGTTGAAGATGAAACTGGGTGTGGCTTTGAATGGGGGCTGCAGTATAAGCGGTGGGAGAAAGGGTACAGATGATGGGGCAAAAAAAAGGAAATCAACATTTACAAAAAGAAAAGGAACTGGTGTCCTGGTGTATATCTGAAATATGATTTTTGTGTGTACCATGTGTGTATTATTATAACATTACAGTTGTGTGGACTGTAACATTGTGATTGTGTGTGCAGGTGTGTATCATTATGTCACGGGCCAGTGGAAAGACGGAGAGGATTGTTGTCATGGCAACGATTGCTGCTCTGCACATGCTGTTTTTGCTGTACCTGCACTTTGCCTATCACACCATCGTGGAAGGTGCGTGTCGGTGTTGTGTTGTCTTTGTTTTGTGTGTTGAATCTCACTGTTATTGAATGTCAGGACCTTCTAAGGTGAAATGTTACTTTCTTTTCTTCTCCTTCTCTCTTCAGGCTGCAGTGTCAATGTGTGTGTTTGTGGTCAGAGAAACGAAAATCCTAAGCTCTTTCTCCTATCTTGGCCCAGTGCTCTGGAATAAACTGCCTTTCTCAGTACATCAAGTGGATTTCTCAGTTCACTTTAAAAAGTCTCTCAAAAAACTAAAACCAAAACCAAAACACCCTCTTCCATTCTGCCTACCATCTTATTGACAGATGCGCTTCTTGAACTTCTGCTGGCTGTGTGTGTGTGTGTGTGTGTGTGTGTGTGAATGTGTTTGTTTGTATGTTTGTTTGTGCACATGCTTATTTGTGTACGGTATGTCATACTGGAATGCATGTATACTTACATGGGTATAATTTAAAAATTTTATCCTATAAATATCACAAGTTTCCTGTTTTGGAGGTAGGTGTTAGCAACAGTCTGCAATATGATTATTGTTATTGTATGTGTGTGTGTGTGTGTGTGTGTACACGTTCCGTACAGCATATGTTCAAGCTAGTCTCACACTTTTGCAGAGCTCTCAGAGGTGTTTGACAGCAGGATTGTGCCAGAGCCACAGAAAGCATCAGCAGCAGTGGAGGAGGCGGTGCCCAATGTCGACACCAACGGGACAAACTGAGAGGTGCACCAGCCCACAAAGCGAACAGGACTATCAGATGCTCTCTGCCTTACACTGTGCTCGTGTGAGGTGACACGAAAGTGGGACACTGGGCCAACATAGAAATAGAATACTGTAGAAAAGAAGGGAAAAGTTTGGAAGAGGAAAAAATAGAAAGCGGTGGAGAAGAAAGAAGGAATTGGATGAGGAGGAAAGAGGATGCAAAAGAAAACCAAAGGAAGAGTTTGGGTGAGGAAGCAATAGAATTCAGACGAAAAGAAGGTGGTGGTAGGTTGTAGGCTGCTCGAGCCCTCACACAGTACATTGATTTTGACCCAAGATGTACAAGGATTCTCCTCAGCACATGGTTACCCAGCACACACCCTCTTTGCATGAAATCCTGGGTCTGGACTTGTCCTTAATTCTAGACTTTTTTTCAAGGGGGAATGAAGGTTGACAAGTTGTAGACAATGATGTGGCATCTGCAGTCAATATTAGACCAAAATGTTGTGCTAGTGACCATTTTTGTCTGAACAATGTGAATGATTTTTCTGTAACATTAGAACAAAGTACAGCTGTGTAAGCGATATTTTCATCAGAACAGAAAACTGTATATTATAGAATTAGAATAGAGTATAGCTGTACAAATAATGTGTAAGTGATTTATTATAACGTGATAACAAAATACAGCTATGTACTTTTGTAAGTGATATTTTTGCCAGAACATCAAACTGTTTATTTTAAAATTACTCCGGAGTGTCTGCACACACAAAAAATGAGTTCTGTCCGAACAGTGAGATTGATCTCAGAGAGTGTGGGTGCTGTTGGTCATTTGCAGTTTATGTTTTTCCTTGTGATGAGTATTACACAAGTAATTTCAGTAGTTGTATCATACACATCAGTCAGGGTTTTATTGGGGGTGTAAAAGAAACAACACACACAACAGCATTGTGGTCTCAAAGAGGTGTTGTTGTTTTTTTAAAATAGCAAAATAGCGCATTGGTAAAGTGAAATATAATTCTATCATCTACAGTTTTATATTAGTTTTATCTTATCTCACTTCTGTTTGTTTAATTTTGGGTTTTTGCAAAATATATATTTTGTGATTTTCCTGTTTCGAGTATGCCTGAAGATTGCGGTTGCTTTCATTCGCAGTTTTTTGTACAGATAATTCTTTTCTTGGATATCGTTCTGTTTAACCCTTTCAGTTCTGCAAAGATTACAGCTTGTGCAGCCTTTCCTGCCTGGGAGGTTTGAACAGTCATTTTCATATGATACAAAAATTTACAAGAATGACTTCACATGGAAATTCACAGATTGCCTCAACTGTCAGTGTTTACAGCGATATCAACAATCAGTCGTTGACATCATTGTCAGGATCAAAAGCACTGTATATATCTCAGAACAGTTTGTTTAATACTTACTGAGTGGTGAAACTCGACTCTAGCTGTGATCATGAGCAGAATTTGCCTAAAAAAATGTTTGAGCTGTGCCCAGTCATCAGTAAGTGGCCAGAAAGTTTATCAACAGTCATGTCTCTTCCCTCTCTGTTTACACTTAGTCAAAAGGTGGAAAGTTGATGAGTCAGGAGTTGATACCTGAGCAGTGCTGGGGCAGGGGATGGAAAGAGTTAAAACCAACAACACCTTGGATCAGGTCTTTTTACGGGAATGGAGCGGGATCAGATTGTAGTGTCATCACATATCATTTTTCACTTCTCCACAGTCACCTTCATACCTTCTTGTGCTGTTTTCTCAGATCAGCAGTCTGTTTTCAGTTTACCATTATGTTGACTGACGGCCTCTGTGTTTTATACTTGTGGGTGAACATTATGGTGGATTATTTGTTTTCATGATGTACTTGTGGGCAGAAAGATATTGCATGCAGATGGGTTTTGTTTCATTAAAGAATTTGTCATCGTCATTTTCTTCGGGAAAATCTTGTTACAAGACACTTGGAGCCATCTATAGTCCCATGAATCACTGCACCTCTTCATCTTTCTTACGTCATAGTATCAACAGCATGGTATTCAACTGTGTAACGGTGGATATGTATGTGCTGTGCTGCGTTTCAGAGGAGTGGTGAAAGAGCAAGTGTGATGTGTCATCTGGTTATGTTAATTTAAATGTGTGGTTGTATGCAGATATATCTAAGCATTGTTGAATTTGTTAAAAGAAAAATGATAGGCATGTTGAATATGTGGGTGCATGCATACACAATCTTGATGCCATGTGCATTTGTGTGTGTGTGTGTGTGTGTGTGTGTGTGTGTACTGTTAGGCTGAAATTGCAGCTTCTGGGTTTTTTGTCAGTTTAAATTGCAGAGCACTTTGAGACTGCAGCATTCTAAAATCATTTTGTGTTTTTATTATTAAAACCAAAATAGTTGTAAGAGATCAAAAACATGTACAACAAAGTGTGGCATGGCAGTGGAGGTGGCTCAGATTATTGTAAGGAGAAAAAAAACAACTACCCTCTTTTTGCACACAAAAGAAAATTTCACAAAAGACTTCATGTTTTGCTGACATTAATGAACGTAGAAAATGATTTACACAGAATACTTAACACATTTTGCTGAATCATCCGCATGAGATGTGTGGCTGTTGAGAAAAGAATGCTTCCTTTATGGAACAGAATTGGACAGTTTCTGCTGTTCTGGATATTAGGTGTGGTATGTGTGGTTATCAAATTTTGCCACTCTTCTTTCTTTTTTTTCAGTCTCCTTTTCTTGGGCTTACATGAAGTGCTCAGCAGTGAAGGGAGCAAACTTTGCTGGTTGGCTGAGTCAGAACTAGACCTGGAGGTCTGTCTTTGTACTGCGTTAGCCACAAAAAGCTACCATCTATAGCTTGCGCCAGTTTGGCATGGTCAGTATATGATGCCAAACTTAGGTTTTGTCAAATTTATATTGAGCAAGACTGGAAAGTTTTGACTCCCTTACATGCATCTTTCAGTTGCAGGTTTTTATTTATATTTGCTTTTTTCTGATTGGGAAACTTCTTTGTTTTATTTGGTACACTTTAGTTTTTGCTTTTTTGGGTTATAGTTTGTTGGGAAGGTTTTTGTTTTTTTGTGTTTTTTTTTTTTTAATTTTACAGGCATGTCATTTTTTTCAGAGCTTTCGGTTGAATTAAGTGTACAGTGCTGTATATTGATATTATACATACTGCATTGAAAAAGATTCACATTTGCTGTTGTGATATTCATGTACATGTATGTAATTATGTATTCAAGTGCTTGATATTTTCAGATTATCTGTTTTTATTTTTTTAAATTGTGGGTTTACCTTGTGGCTCCTCTCACATTGATATTGGTGAAGCTAATGTGTGTGCTGTGTGTATGTGTGTGTGTGTGTGTGTGTGTGTGTGTGTGTGTGTGTGTGTGATGTCAGACCAGACTTTTTCTCTCTTTTGACAACACAGAAAACCCATATTGATGGATTTTTGCGAAACTGGAGAAATCATTGCAGATTGAATGAGAAAATGGGACTGAGCAGTTTAGTAAGGAAGAATTGTTCATGTATTTACTGGAGGGATAACAAAAGTGATCTGTTTGATTTCACTGTCAGCTGTTGTTTCCCTGGTGGATGATTTTAACATCCGTGTGCTTCTCAATTAAAGCATTGGGAGAAACTTTGCCAAAAGTGATATGTTCTTGACTGTTATGTGCTGGACCTATATTCTTTTTTGTTATATTTTGTGTGTGTGTGGGCGCGTTGGGTTACGCTGCTGGTCAGGCATCTGCTTGGCAGATGTGGTGTAGCGTATATGGATTTGTCCGAACGCAGTGACGCCTCCTTGAGAAACTGAAACTGAAACTGTGTGTGTGCGTGCTTGTGTTGCCATTTATAAAAAAAAAAAAAAAAATGTGTTAATTACAAATTCATGCATCTCAGATTAGTGTATGTGCAGAGACACAGCCAGTGTTTGAATGACCACTTTGAACCAGGAAACAGCCATGAATTAACTCTTTCATCGCAAAGTTTTTGGGTGAAAAACACTGCCCTGTGCAAAATATTTAGACTCAGCACTTTCAGTCAAATGATTCTATTTTTTTAAAAACAATACAGTGGACTTGGTTTCTTCAAATTTGGTTAAGGGGGTGGGAGGTTAATCAGTATCGTATTTCGCTGAATGTGAAAAACAGTCCATTTAACATGACCCCTAGATGTCGACTAAAGTGAACCATCTCTGGGGGTGATCCATCTCGTCAACTTAAGTTGGCTATGGCGGTGAATGAGTTAAATCAAGGAAAAGAATCCTTATCATGTGATTGAATGATCCTGATCATGTGATTGAATGACAACGTTGTTTTTCTCTTCGCTCAAGAATTCAAAAGACTGTGTCCAGAAGGTGAACCACATGCCCACTGCTGACCACATCAGCATTCCATTGACCTGTCATCACACCACACCACAGCCATGTTATTCAACAGGGCCAAATGGAGCATGTAAAATTATGTTTTAAAAACAGATTCGTTATAGATAACAAGATGCTGGTGGGTGAGTGGGTCAAAGGATGTGTGTACGTGTGTGTATGTGTATACATGCATTGGTGTACAAGTGTGTGCGTGTGTGTGTATGTGTGTGTCTCTGTGTGTGTTTAACAGCAGACAGTGACTTCTTGTAAACATCTGATCAGTCTGATTGCAGATCTGAGCTCTTTGAATGACACCAACCCCAACCTGTGCCTGTCAACATTGATCCAAACAGCCCAGCAGTTTTAGAGTGAAAGATTTTTTTCATGAAACAAAAAGTGTCCAAACCAGTTCCTTGCCTTTGTGACCTTGAATCAAAGTCAAACTGGACCATGATTTTAAAAATAAATGTTCATTGAACTTTATATTTATTGGTCCAAGTCCCACTGAAATGATCGTTATAGTTTGTGAGTTATTGCTTTCAGAACAAACGTGCACTGTCATGTGTGTCAAGAATTCTACTATTCATAATTTTTTTTGTCCCTGATTTTTAAGGATCTGGATAAACATGTCAGTGCTGTACTGTGGTGATATACAAATTTTGTAGCAAGTGATGCAACAGAAAAACAAGAGAGGCAAGGCCTTCAAGACTCACTTGTGATAAATTAAGTCCCCTAGCATTAATTACAGAGTAATTTCCCTTTTTTACTATCTGCACCAAAACATTTGCAAAATAAATAAAAATTCCATGCTTAGCAAAAGAAGTTCCTGTTTGAACAAAAAATGATAATAATGACTCCTCTTGTTGTTGTGTCAGAATAAGAGGTCAAAGTGCCAAGTTTAGAGAATACAAAAACTATAAATATAACAGTAAATGCAGTTTGCATATAATTAGGCTTCTTTTTAAATTTTTTTGTGCCCATCCCATAGGTGCAATAATGTTTTAAACAAAATGACTGGAAAGAACTGAATTTTTCCTATTTTTATGCCCAATTTGGTGTCAACTGACAAAGTATTTGCAGAGAAAATGTCAATGTTAAAGTTTACCATGGACACACAGACACACGGACACACACACACACACACAGACAACCGAACACTGGGTTAAAACATAGACTCACTTTGTTTACGCAAGTGAGTCAATGATGCCAACCAGAGCAATGTAATACTTATACAATCCTCCTTTCCCATCTTCATTTTACGTTGGTATCAATGGCACTGTTCTAAACCGGTCCAAATTTTATCTCACTGATCGATTCCAGTCTGTCATTGTTGATCATTTCCAATGTGAACCCGTTAAAATCGAACATGGAGTCCCACAGGGATCTGTTTTAGGCCCAGTGATCTTCACACTGTACACTGCTCCTCTCGCTGAAATTATCAACCACCACAATGTCAGTCATCATTCTTATGCTGATGACACTGATCTCCAGAAGTGATACCCCTGAAAAATTGTGGTTGCTCTTGCAAGAAACGTCCAACTGCTTCCTGGACATACAAAACTGAATGACTCTAAATAAGTTACAACTGAATGCAGACAAAACTGAAGCAATGATCATAGGAACTAAACAAAAACTCTCTTCCATCACAACTGACACAATCAAACTTGGCAGTACATCCATCCCTCTTTCCAGTTCAGTCAGGAACCTTGGCGTTGTCCTTGACAACACACTGTCCATGCAAAAATTTATCAGTCAGACATGTCAATCCTGCTACTGTCAATTACGGCGCATAAGTTTCGTCCGGAAATATTTGTCCACTGACGCAACATCTAGACTTGTCGTTTCTCTCATTCTCTCTCACCTTGACTACTGCAACTCTCTATTGTCTGGTTTGCCTGCTTCATCCATTCAGTCCCTTCAGCGCATACAAAACTCTGCTGCCTGACTCATCCTCAGAAAGAAAAGATCTGAGCATATCACTCCTCTTTTACAACATCTCCACTGGCTCCCTGTCTCGCACAGAATAAAGTACAAGATCAGCACTCTATGCTATAAATGTATTTACAAATCTGCTCCTGTCTATCTCTGTGGCTGCCTTCACCTCTACACATCTCAGTCTCTAAGATCAGCTTTGGATCCACTCTGTTTACACATATTCAGATTTAAACATTCGACTGTTGGCTGCCGTTCTTTCTCTGTCTCTAGACCTTGCAATTAGAATGAACTTCCTCTTTCGCTTCGTCAGGTCTCCGCACTCAGTTCTTTCAAGTCTGGCCTTAAAACCCACCTCTTCCCCAAATGGCCTCCTTTCCCTGCCTCTTCCTTGTCTTCAGTTTCTCCAATTTTAGAGTGATGCATGCAAGTGTTTGACTGGGGCGAAAGCGCTTTGATTTGTCTCTGCACAAGATTCAGTGCTATTATAAATATCATTATTATCTATTATTAATACTAACATTGCAGATGTGTTACAAACCAATGCAGTAAGTACATTAATTAAACACAGGTAATGCTAAGAAATAAAATTAGCTGAGTGGGCTTTCATATCCTGTATGATTTCATCATTTTGTGGACCATCATTAAGGATTGATCGATTAAGTTATGGTAAATATTTTGACAGCAGATTTAAAAATCCCACAAGCCCTAAAAAAAAAAAAAGGAGGAAAATGAGGAAAGGGCTTTATGCCCTGTTGATCTAACAAAGGGATTATGGACATAAAAATGGACATTGCAAAGCATATCATCTTGCTAAAGCCCATTTTTTTCTTCCACTGTTGTGACCTTGACCTTTGACTCAAACCTGGAGTTTTAAAGTGTTTCTTTTCCCCTTATAGTCATAACCAATCACTGTGGAAAGTTTAATGAAAATTGGATAAAAACGCCAGAATCCTTTGAACTTCCATTTTTTTTCTTCTCTGTAACACTAATTTGTGACCTTGAATTCTGATGCCTGACCTTGACTACATATCATGTTTTTGCCTCAGCATCACCAATCTGTGTACCAAGTTTGATATATATTACATGAAAAACTTACCAACTGAAAAAAAAAATCAAGTTGTGATCTTGACCTTTTACTCTGATCTTGAATTTCAATAGGGATCATACACTGTCACAATGACCTCTTACTATGTGACCAAGTTCGAGGTAGGACGTGAGCTCTGTCTCTAAAATGGCTCCTTTTCGGTCGGTTGGGCAAAAAGCAACAGGATTTGATTTGGTATGGAGATTGATGAACGTCAACATCAGTAAGACTGAATACTGAATAATCCTACACGCAAACAGCTACCCAAACAGCCCCACACAAACATTGAAGTTTTTCACCATGTCTTTATCAGTCTCCACCATATGAGAGTTCTATTCATACTCACCATCCAGTGAAGTTCAGTTGATACTACATAGAAAATGCGAACGCTTAAGTTTGCAACACACACGCACACTTATACGCACACACATAGACACACGTGACACAGATACACATACAAACAAACGTACACCAAGACGTCACACACACACACACACACACAACACACACACACACACGTGTGTGTGTGGTTCGTCCGTCGGGATCGACGAGGACCATCTAGTCATCCTGGGGGTGGGTGGGTTGGGCTCTGTGTGTGCGCAGTTGACTGGTCAGGCCAATCCACGCCCGGAAGGTTCTGACGCAGTGTGGACAGGGGAGGGTGGCGGCTGTTGGGGACTTGCTGGCACTGCTTTTCCTGGCCTGTCTGCGTTGCTCTGCTGCAGCGATTCTGTTGGCCTCACAGGATTTGGCGCCTTTGTGGACAGCTGAACGCCACTTTGGTCTGTCCATTGCATTCAGCTCCCATGTGTCGTGGCTGATGTTGAAGGCCTTCAGAGAAGCTTTCAGAGTGTCTGAAGCGCTTCTTTTGGCCTCCATGGGAGCGCTTGCCATGTTGGAGTTCGCCGTACAGCAGTTTCTTGGGGAGCTGGTGGTCTGGCATGCGAACTACATGGCCTGCCCAGCACAGCTGGGCCTGCATCAAGATGGTGTCGATGCTGGGCAAGTTTGCACGAGTGAGCACCTCTGTGTCAGGGATCTTCTCTTGCCACTTTATGCCGAGAAGTTTTCTGAGGCTGGTGGTGTGGAAGTGGTTCAGCTTTTTGGCGTGGCGTTTGTAGACCGTCCATGATTCACATCCATAGAGTAGTGTGGTGAGAACTATGGCATTGTATACTTTGAGCTTCGTCTCCAGGGTGATGCCTCTCCTGTTCCAAACATTCTTATGGAGTCTGCCGAAGGCAGCGCTGGCTTTGGCAAGTCTGGCATTCACCTCGTTGTCGATGACAACTGTGAGAGAGAGTGTGCTGCCCAGGTATGTTAACTTGTCCACCGCATTCAGTCGTTGCCCGTTGATGAAGATGTTTGGTTCAACGTAAGGCTTTCCTGGAGCTGGCTGGTGCATCAGCTCAGTCTTCTTTGTGCTGATTGTGAGGCCAAAGTTGTCACAGGCAGCAGAGAACTTGTCGACACTGTGTTGCATGTCAGCTTCGGAGGCAGCATTGAGAGCACAGTTATCAGCAAACAGGAAGTCGTTGACGGTGTCTGTCCTCACCTTGGTTTTTGCTTGAAGCCTCCTGAGGTTGAAGACTGAGCCACCTGTGCGGTACCTGATGCCAATGCCCACGTCAGCGTCTCTGAAGGCATCTGTCAGCATGGCTGAAAACATGAGACTGGACAGGTTGGGGGCAAGAACCCACCCTTGCTTGACTCCGTTGGAGACAGAGAATGGTTCTGAAGTCTCTCCATTGTCTTGGACTCGGGCCAGCATCCCATCGTGTAGTTGCCGTATGATGGTGATGAACTTTCTGGGACATCCGTACTTCGCCATGATTCTCCAAAGGCCATCTCTGCTAATAGTATCGAAGGGCTTGGTTAGATCAACTTCAGTAGAGTAAAGGTCGGCGTTCTGTTCCTGACACTTCTCCTGGAGATGCCTGGCAGCAAACACCATGTCGATAGACCCGCGTTCTTTCCGGAAGACACACTGGCTCTCTGGTAGGAGACCTTGCTCAAGGTACGCTATGAGACGGTTGAGTAGCACTCTGGCCGGAGTCTTGCCTGCGACGGCCAGCAGGGATATTCCACGATGGTTGTCACAGGCCTGACGATTTCCTTTGCGCTTATACAGGTGTATGATGGAAGCGTCTTTGAAGTCCTGTGGAACTGCCTCATGCTGCCAGATGAGCTGGAATAGCTGATGAAGCTTCTCAGTCAGCGCCATACCACCTTCTTTGTAGACCTCAGCTGGAATGGAGTCTGAGCCAGGGGCTTTGCCATTGGATAGCAGACGGATAGCTTTCTGGGTCTCCTCCAAAGTTGGAATGGCATCCAACGACTCACTCACCGGCACCTGGGGGAGTCGGTCGATGGCTTCATCATTGATGGTGGAAGGGCAGTTCAGTACGCTGTCAAAGTGCTCAGCCCATCTCTCAAGGATCCCGTCCTTGTCAGTGATTAGGGTAGAACCATCAGCACTGAGGAGTGGAGTAGATCCGGAGGTGGTGGGACCGTAGACTTCTTTCAGGCCGTTATAGAAGTTCTTCATGTTGTTCCTGTCTGCAAAGCCCTGGATCTCATCAGCTTTGGGAACAGTGGTGATGACAGCGTTCAGGTCCTCGTAGAACTTGTCCTTGATCTCATCCGGGTTGGTCATGGCGGGCGCGTAGGCGCTGACAATGGTGGTAAACTTCTTCCCGTTGCACAAAGGGAGTTTCATCGTCATCAGGCGATCGTTCACTCCTTTCGGGGGGCCAGCCAGCTTGCCAACGACGGTTGTCTTCACTGCAAAGCCAACTCCAGCCTCACGTCTCTCTTCAGGTCCGCGACCACTCCAAAAGAAGGTGTAGCCTGCGTCCCGCTCACAGAGTTCGCCTTCTTCTGCCAGTCTGGTCTCACTTACACACACACACACACACACACACACTGACACACACAAACATTGAGACACACGTCACAGTGACACGGATGCACGCACACACAAACGTACACCAACACGTACGTGACACTGACAACACAGTGACATGCCGGCACACACATACGTGACACAGACACACGCACACGTGGTAAAGACCATGGTACGTGGGTAAAGAGACACACGCTTACGGCACCCCGCCACACACACACACACACAGAGTTATAGAGTTACACAGCTACACTTGCACACACACACACACACACACAGTTACACAGCTACACTTGCACACACACACACACACACACACACAGAGTTACACAGCTACACTTGCACACACACACACACACACACACGCACACAAGTAACTGGGTCAGAACCCATTTTGTTTGAAAACAGACGTGAGTAAGAAAACAATTACACAACAACCATCACTGGAAACGTGATTAAAAAATTTTTTTTTAATGCAAGCACACATTGCAGAAACGTTTCTTTGACCTTGAACCAATTATATTCCATCATGACGACAGGACTGAAAGCATAGCTCGATAGCTAATTACCGTCAGTCTAAGGTCGCATCACGTTAAGTTGGGGGGAAAAAAAAAAAAAAAAATCGGTCTTCTTCTTCTTTCCGTTTCACGACCTTCATCGACTTGCCGATCCCTCTGTCGTGGTTCATGCATTCTGGTTATTTTCGTGTCTCTTTTACCCACCGAACACTTACATGGGTTACAGGATCCGGTTTAACGTGCGTATCAGTTTGATCTTCTGCGTGCACACGAAGGGGTTCAGGCACTCAGTAGCAGGTCTGCACATATGTTGACCTGGGAGATCGGAAAAATCTCCACCCTTTACCCACCAGGCGCCGTTACCGTGATTCGAACACGGGACCCTCAGATTGAAAGTCCAACGCTTAACTCTTTCCATACGAACGGCGAAAGAGACGACGTTACCAGCGTTTCACCCCAGTTACCATCATCAAAATATTGCAAGCGGAAGGCTCTTATACTGGAGAGGTGAATGTTGACAAAGAATACCACAATTCTGACGACGGAAGGTAAAGGTTAGGTCATTCAGACACCCACTGGACGTCCGAGGGGTCTGTGTAAAGGAGAAGAGAGGACTGGCCGTACTGAGTGAGTTAAACCACTCGGCTATTGCGCCACTGAGTACCCAGTGACAATGGAAGAGACAACCCAGCTAGCTCTCTCTCTCTCCACCTCACCCCCACATCATCCATGGTCACACTCGCATACACACGTCAGTGAAAATATTGACTGTCACCAGCTCATAATATTCTTTTTCTTTGCTCTTGTTGTCTCGTTGCCTGTGTCAGTTGTCACAGTGTGCGTGCGGGCGCGTGTGTCCATTTTTTCATAGCTTTTATCGAACAATACAGTAGAATATACATATATCCAAAATACACCATACATAAACTACACACACACACACACACACACATACACACACACACACACACACAGAGGAAATGTCACGCAGGAGCACTGCAAATTTATTCTTTTAAAACTATATTTACACGAACAACAGTATACATATATGTATATACTCAGGTTTCTCATATGCAATTAAGCAAACACGGATGATGTTCTGAAGCATTCTCTATCAACCAAACAACCAGTTATGAGCCGAAAATACCCTTGGTCGTTGAAAAGAGAACACATTGATGTGGCAAACGAGATGTTTACGTCAAAGACAGTCATTGATTGTGTGACCTTCTATCCCATGAGCTATTGCGGCTCCAAGGCTAATGTCTCTGTTGTGTGCTTTGTAAAGCGTGTTACACTGTAGAACAGTGGCCGCCGATTGGTTAACATATTACATTAGGCGCGTTTTCTAGCCAATCAGCCAAGACCTTTTACACGCACACGCGAGATGTGCTCCAACTCCGTGTCGCCATTGTGTGTCGGATGTTTTGTGCACAATTTGTAACATTTTTACCTTGCACAAGGAAACAGTTAACTTTTCAGATGTGAAATCCACGGTTGCAGTTGCACGCAGAAGTCTTTGGACGTATGTAGCTTGAAGATAAGGTGGGTAATTCTTTAATTAGAATAGTAAAGCGAGCGTTTGTCTGCAAGCCGGATAAAGGCGCAAGCTGGAACACTGTAGAAAACTTAAAATGAATCGACAACAAGACTCATTTTTCGTTTAATTGGACTGGTAACTTGTTTGAACTGTGTTTGTCAATCACTTCGTTCGTTACGACGTATGGTTTGGTGGCAGACACAACAGCAGATCTGAATTTAGCTTCTCTATCCAGCCCGAGTGGGGCAATATCCACAATTTTCCCCTCAAGATGGAATGAGTACAGAGTTGTATTCACAACAAGGCGTCACACAGGGATCTGAGGGGAAGAAATGTGCATATTGCCCCTGAGTGGAGGTGCGTCCTGAAGATGATCTTGCCTTTCAAAGATATCATGTGGATCTCGATTGAGTCTCTTCAATTTCAAGGCTACTGCTTGAGCAGTTGCGCTATAGCGAGCGTAAATTTTTACACATTGTAAAGGGTGACATGACCAACCGATAATAATGATAATAATAATGTTAATAATAATAATGATAAATCATAATTTTTCATTGCCGCGATATCCATTACCAATGAATAATTTTTCATTGGCGTGATATCCAGTACCTATGCTGCTCAAAGTGCCTTTCATCATCCAGTTGAATGTAGACATACCTTATAAAATATTTCAACAGCTCTCTGCCAACAACAACAACAACAACAAAAATATATATATACATATACTATGTATTCATGTGAATCAAAAGCACGTTCAGAGGTGAATCAGATAATAAAAGCTATCAAGTAAATAAGGCTCAGATTAAAACAAAATGGGTTTCATAGAACACACACATGTGTGTGCGCCCGCCAACATTAAATATCAACTGCACTTAAAACAGAATTGCATAAGCATTGAAATATTTCTGATGTAGAATTCTGTTTGGACATATTAACATGCATGCACACTTTCGCATGTGTACTGGAACAGCGCACCCTCACACACACACACACACACACACACGGCCACATGTTGGGATTAAAAATAACCAGATAGAAAAAAGAGACATCTAAGACCGAACTACATAAGATACACAATGCATTAAAACAGGATTACAGAAATGCATGTACAAAGATACTTGCTAACAAACATACTTTGGTTTAACTGTTCTGCCCAGAACAAAAATGCTAATGGAAAAGGTAAGTTTTCAGATCTGACTTAAAAGAATGTAGATCAGAGGCATTTCTAAGAGATGAAGGTAGAGAATTCCACACTTGGGCAACCTGAGCTCTGAAAGACCTATTTCCGGTGCATTTCAGTTTAGTCCTTAGGACTACATGTATAACTATAAGCAGCATTTCAGAACTGGATCTTAATGTTCTGTGTGGTTCATAAGTTTCCAGTACAGAGGAGAGATACAGTGGAACTGGAAGAGACTTGTCAAAATGTTTGAAGGTGAGTGTCGCCAACTTATAGTGAATGCGGGACATTGTTGGACGCCAGTGTAACTGATCCAGAAGAGGTGTAACATGATCAGATTTCCTTTTGACAAGAACCAGCCATGCAACATTGTTCTGAATTTTCTCTAATCTTTGGATGGAGGAAGATGGTAAACCTGGAGGAGTGGAATTGCAGTAATCCAGTCTGGACAGGATGAAAGAGGAAACCAACTGAGCCATGTTTTTCTGTGTTACGTATGGTCTGATTGAGGCTAGCCTATGATTGGTACGAAGATGAAAGTTACATTAGCGATGCAAGAATGAAATGTGGTCATTATTAGTCAAGGTTTGATCAAGATGTTCACCCAGGTATTTGGCTGATGTTTGAAATGATTAGCATAATGATGCTGATCACCAGGTTGAATAAGGAACCAAAAATAGTGTGTATTACTGAAAAAGACTATGAGTGACTGAAAAGTTCGCTGTATTACCCCCTCCCACTATTCCCACTCCCCCTTGCCTCCCTATACCCTTCCCTGTTAAATTCTTATGTCAAATAAGTCAAGATTGATGAGCGATGATAGCATACAGAAAACATTACAGTTGAGTATAATTTAGTAATGCATGCACAAGAGAGGAGAAATTATTCTGTGGCAGTACTTTGATGTTTTATGTGAAGTGGCTATGGGCAGGAGAACAGAACAGGCATTAATTTACTGAACATGATCCAAGTGCCTCAGCAGCAGTTCAGGGTATCCCCTTGTGTATGACCTTATGGTGATCCTACAAATGTTCTGTAAGTATATTGCCAGTGCTGAAACTTTGGCAGAATTAGCCCGACTGTGGTTTGCATACTGGGGGAAAATTTTTAAGTTGTAACACAAGTAATTCAATATGCATTAAAAAAAAAAAAAAAAAAAAAAAAAAATTACACATACTTAACCGTGACCCAACTAGTGCAGACTAATATATTTAGCACCACCTCTAGTCTCTGTCTCAGTGGGTGTCAGATGTTCTTTTCATTTTTACTGATGGTTTGTCCTGTTAGTTTTAATACATTATGAGGTTGAACCAATATGTTTATATCCCCATATAATTTTAAAGGGATATCATTATCTCATCTACACCTGTTGCCCTGCTTAGGACATAGGCCATCAACAGGTGGTTTCTAGCCATCCCATTTAATGTGTACTGTTTTCAATATCAGGCATTTTGTCTTTTGTATTGTTTTATGATGTTGAACCTGTATATATCATTATATGTATATATCCCATATAATTTTGAAGTGATACCATTTCATCTACACCTGTTGCCCTGCTTTGGACATAGGCTGTCAACAGGTGCTGCCACTCAGTGTCAGGCCATCCCATCTATTATTAAAGGTGTGCAGTTTTCAAAATGTCTAAAGTTAGTTTTAAGCCCTATGTCAGATTTTTGAATCTTTATTTGAAACAGTCCTTGTTCTTGTAGATCTTTGCACTTTACCTTGACTTGAGTCAAGAAATCATGAATGTAAAAAGAAATGTATGTGTACGTGTTGTGTGACAACGTCGGACATAGCTTGGAGTTGGACAAGTGCTTGCTCTTGCACTCAACCTGTTAGTGTTGCCAAGATCAAGAATTGAACTTGTAAAATTTTTGAAGAAAGTCCACTATCCAGTCAGAGTGAAGACAAAGGTTGTGGCATGACAGTGGAGTATAGAGAATATTGGCGGAAAACTGTGCAGTTTTCTTCCTCGTATGATTTCAAGGAGCTGTTTGGTCTCTTAGCTCTTTAGAATTTTCTCTGCACTTACATTAGTTACAAACTGCATCAACATTGCTGACTTTTGTCTGAGTGACCTTAAACTGTAATTGTATTGCAGATTGATTTATAATTGCATGCCTTTGTGGCTGCTCAGCATTGCTGATTTTCCGATTTTCAACATTCTTTGTCAGTTTGTGCATATTTATGACCACAATACGTTAAACTGGGAGAAAGGTGGAGAGCAAGAATAAGGCTTGGTACCAAAGCACATTATAATTGGAATCTGTAACTCACAGTGTAAGTGTAACAGTATTTTGACTGAGTTCAAATTTATTTCAAGTTTCAAAATTATTCCATATCTTAATCTCATTAAAATGTCCAATTTTACACATTTAAAACAAAAATGAACTTTTTTTCCCCATATAGATTATATATTGTTAACATGTGATCACAATGCAAGGATGAAGTAGGAAATAAAAAAAATGATTGAAAAAAAAAAGTAGCAAAAACAACAAGAAAACCCCCCACAAAAACCACTGCAGAGGAGGCTTTAACTTCGAGGAAAAAGAAAAGAAAAGATCAAAGTGATATAATTTGCTGAGAAGCGATCTGTCAGAATTAGAAAATGATATTTCATGTAAAACTGAATAAAAAAAAAAAGGGGGGTTGAGGGGAAGAATATAATTTACTCGCAGTTATTTTACCTTGCTGATTGTGCACTGTAGAGATATCAATCTGTTCAGAGACTGAGAGATGATATCAGTCTGTTCAGAGACTGAGAGATTCAGGTTTTTCTGCAGATTTGTAGTTTGCCATGAAAGAAAATTAGTGATGGTACTTGTAGTTATACCATGACCAGTCACGGCAATGGAAGGCAGTTTCGTTCAACTTCAAGGTAACACTTACAGAATAAAAACAAAAGAAATCTTCCTACAGCTGTGGTGAATGTGTTGTCTAATTTTAAAAAGTTCTTGATCTTATTCTAAAGTTATTAAACTAAAGGTCCCATAGCCTTTCAGGGCATTGAGGCAGTGAATTGATATCCTCAGTGTCCCTAGAGGGCTATCCATGGGAAAGCAGGGCCCAATCCTTTCCGCTGTTTAAACCTGTTTGATCTGGCACTTACTAAATTATGTTCCCAACGGACCGAACAGCGACTTAACGCTTACACAGGTGACGTACTAACAGTAACGCATCAGATCAGGATTGATAATTGGGAATGTTGTTGCTGTGGTAACTGGGAATAATGTTACTGTGAGGCGCTACTGAAACTGCGAAGGTGAAAACTGAAATTGCTGGTAACGGTATGTATCAGTGCCTTTTTTGTCCCAGTAGATATAAAATTGGGAGGTGTTCTGTGTGAATTGTAGATTTATTTTAATCTTATTTTATTATTATTATTTAATGATATTTATAAATTATATCAATCTAAACTTAAATTCCATCTTTGGGTTTACAATTTTGACACACTGACACAAGAGGTCATCTTGGTGATGAGTCATGTATCATGATATTGCACATTCATTCTGATGTAATCGACAAAGATAGATTTTTCTTTTGCTGTTGGATGCGTACAATGTATACATAAACTAAACCAAGACAATACGTAAAGCCACACAAACATATGATAACATAGTTATATGATAGATACACATGTGTACATACACAGTATACATTCATACATACACAGGCGTATGGCACATCTGCACATTGAATTGTAGATTTATGATAATGGCAGTAAAGTGCTGTAAATGTGCTCCAATTTACATCAGATTGCACCATTTTTAATGTAAATTAAAAATAATTTTCTGCGGGACCCCACAAGAATTTTGGCAATTTTTTATTTTCTTCCGTGGGAGCCCTGACCTTTGCAGACAAGTTTGTAATGTTTTCCAGTATATATCTATATCTATATAGATAATTCCTAGTGGTCCATATATGGACCAGGATTTTTACTTCCCCCTTCACTGGATCTTGAGTGGTGGTCTGGATGATAGTCATCTGGATGAGATGACAAACTGAGGTCCTATGTGGAACATGCACCCACTGCACGTAAAAGAACCCAAGACAACAAAATGGTTTTCCCTGGCAAAATTCTGTTTAAAAAAATGCAGTAGTTGATTGAAAAGTAAATACTAAAACAAAAACATTTGTAGACTGAAAAAAAAACACCAAAAACAAAAACGGGGTGGTGCTGCACTTTCTTGACATGCTCTCCTTGGTGAGGCTGAGAGCAGACTGAATTTCACACAGAGAAACTTGTTGTGACAAAAAGTAACACAGCACAGTGCAATGCAGTACAATGCAATAGAATACAATGCAATACATATTACAGTACAATACAGTAGAATACAATACAATTTTAGTTTACCACATGTGTATGTTAACAGAAACACATCAGATAGGTATAGTCACTCACAAGCATTGCAGGCTGCTAGGTTTTAATCCCTTTCACTTTCCAGTGTCAGTCGACTCAGTGTCATAATAATGATAACACTGCAGGCAGTGCAGCAGTACTACCTACTTCCGGGAGGTTATCGGCCGTAGTTTCGTTTTCTCCGCATAGGCGGATAGTAGTTTGCACAGGACAGGAATGTCAGACCCCTGCCAGAGTCTGCACTAGTTGGGTCACGGTAAGTATGTTATTTAAACGTAATTTTAGATAGAAAATTTCTTTTGTGGACTGATTCAGTGACTGATACTGTGAATGTGATAATGATGTAGCTGAGAAGCTCCTAAGGGTTGGAGGAAGAGAAAAATGAAAAGTAGTGACTATTTTTCATTTTCCTTTATTTTACAAAACATTGCAAGAGAATAGCTTCAGAAATGAAGAAGCTACAAGTACAACTGTACAACTACAAGCTTTTGAAATGAATGACTGTAAAATAGGCTGGGCCAGTGGGAAGAAGTAATGCAGATGTTTGTGAAAATTTTTATATATATATAAAATGCTGGGTTATCATTATGCTGAAATGATGCTGATTATGGCTTTACTAATGTATACAATGTATAATTTATCTGAAATCAGTATCATAAATAAAGCACAACATAAACTGAGCAATCATACAGAGAAACAAAGTTGATTAAAGCAAAATTTATTGGTGATGATGATGATGATGTGCACAGACAGGCGCCTGGCCCCAGGGCACAGTGTGTGAATGATATGCTGCATGATCAGTCTGCCTCTTCTCTTTTCACTGTGTTTGTGGATGACTGAAGACAGAATCCAGTTGGGAGTGATCCGTGTTGGGTTCATTTCCTGTGTCTTGTGCCGTATGGTACTGGCCAAAGTAGTCCGTGGCTTTTTCTGGTCTTCCTTCCATTCCTGAACTGAGTGAGAAGTTATGGAATTCATTCTTCAGCTCGTGTTTGAACAGCAAAAGATGTGCTGAAAATTGTTTCCAAGCCCAAGCCAGCTGTCGGAGATATGACCATAAGTGCAGATAGTTTTCTGATTGGACAGCTGGTTTTGTGCTGGATAATTATCATCATTTGAAATATGAATATTTCAAATTTGATGCTCAGAATTGGATCCGAAGAAACTTTGCGATAATGCATGAGGGGTAAAAATGTATTAAAGAAAATTAGTGTTGCTCTTGATGAGATGAAGCTTACCTTCAGTAGGCATGTATTATAGGATGTCAGCATTCCGCCATGTTATTTTCTTTTTAATTTTATATGATAACAAACTTAAAGATTGGAATAAGATCTATTCTGATACAAATTCTTGTTTTAATTCAGCTGACTGCAGAGAGCCTAATCCCCTGTGGAATCAAAACTTGGTCATAGAAATGGAGAATATTGGTTGAATCATGAAAGACTGCAGGAAAGGCACTCAGATTACCGATTGAAGTAAAGCTGACAGAACTGAGGTGTGTTTGGTTCTTTGGCTTCAAAGACCATCGGATTTTCATTTTGTCAGTCTGCAAAGGCACTGAATGCTTTGGTAGGGAAATGGTTCAGAAGAAAGTAAGGAGCATCTTTTGAGTTAGAGACTTAATGGGTATAAGCTACCAAGTGCTTGTGTGTGTTTGATTTTGAGCTCAGGACAGCATTTTCAGATTTTGAGAGTGTAGAGTACATTTTGATAGTGCAAAACACATGCAATGTGTTTCAGGTTTGCTATGGCAGAGGTGAGTGAGGCCCAGTCAGGGGCCAAGACAGCCCAGGAGGCTGATTCTGGCGTTTCTTCAACCTCCACAGACCATGACCCACAGCCTTCCGCCACAAGCAGCTGACCACGTCACCCCCTCACCCCACCTCACCGTCTCCACCCCAGCCTCCTCCTCATCTTGCAGCCTTCCCAGCACTGGTGGCGGTGCCTCGCTGATGTCTGGCAGGTCTCAGCACCCGATCCTGTCGACACCGTCAGTGGGCAGTGGTGCTAGGGCCAGCAGCAATCCCTTGGGGGTGGACTCGGGGTCTGCTTCCACCGTCGTCACCTCCTCCCTCTCTACTGTGCACAGCTCCAGCGTTGTTGCCTCGTTGGCGTCAGGGGGTGGGTACAACACCAGCGTCATCACCACCCTGGCATCGGACAGCGTGTGCAGAAACAGCGTGACCACCACACAGGCCTACGTCGCCAGCGCGTTGGAAAAGACTTTGGCGTACAAGGCTGACAGTACCGTGATGTCTGGCAGTGGACCTGTGTCGTCAGGAAGCAGTGTTGCAATATCGTCATCGTCAGGCAGTGGCGCCATCTCATCCACTGGCAGTGGTCTGTCACTGGGCAGCAGCGCCATGTCTTCGGCGGGCAGTGTGGCACCGTCAAAGAGCCACAAGGGGAAAAAGTCGGGTGGCAAGAAGGCAGGTGGCAGTAAATCTTCGTCTTCTGCCAGCTCTGCTGACGTGTCTACTGCTGCTGCCACCGCCAATGCCTCCTCTGCTCCTTTGGACTCGGATCCGACAGGTATTGGTGGTGGGGGTGGGTGGGATGGAGAGTTAATTCCCTTGCTGTCGTTAGCAAGTATAAGGGTGTAAGGAGATAATGAGAGGTACTATACAGTATGTACTGGTGGACTATGACATTAGAAACATGTGTTGCTGGTACTTTCAGGTTAAATTTTTTTCTCTGAAGTCTGTTATGTCCGACAGTAACGTTTATGCACTTGTCATTCTTGATTGGTTTGGACTTGCATATATGTTATGATGACACTAGTAACAAGAATTGGGGATGATTTGGGCTGGGGTTAGGGGGTTGGGGGGGAGGCTGATTGATTATATTGATATGCTGTAGGGATGGGTTTAATATTTTCTTTTTTTATTTTTTATTTATTATTTTTTTGAAAAGGTTGCCTTTCTGTTCTTAAGGAACTCTTTCATTCCTGCAGCACGGTTTTCCGGTTTACAGGAATTTTACCCTTCATTCCTGGAGGCTGGAAAACCGTGCAGCAGAGAATTCCTCCTTTTCTTCCTGCGGCCTGAAAAATCGGAAGAAGATCTTAAGCAGTGCATCTCCAGACCATTTTACAAGTTTTTGGCTGATTGTTCTGGATA
Organism: Babylonia areolata; assembly: GCF_041734735.1. Lineage (NCBI taxonomy): Eukaryota > Metazoa > Mollusca > Gastropoda > Neogastropoda > Buccinidae > Babylonia > Babylonia areolata. The sequence continues at coordinate 38,103,093 of NC_134902.1, forward strand.
TTGATTTTCTTCTTTCTTGCAACACTTTCTCCTAATTATTTTTCCCCCAGCAATTAAGGGATTAATTTTCTTCTTTTTCATCTTTCGTGGGCTACAACTCCCACGTTCACTTATATGTGTTTGAGTGGACTTTTTCCTGTATAACTGTTTTTACCCCGCCATGGAAGGCAGCCATACTCTGTTTTTGGGGGTGTGCATGCTGGGTATTTTCTTGTTTCCATAACCCACCGAATGCTGACATGGATTACAGGATCTTTAATGTGCGTATTTGATCTTCTGCTTGGGTATGATGCACACGAAGCGGGTTCAGGCACAAGCAGGTCTGCACATGTAATGATACATGTATAATCGGAAAAAATCTACACCCAGGCACTGTTACTGAGATTTTAACCCGGGGACTTCAGATTGAGAAGTTCAACACTTTAACAACTCGGCTATCACTTCGCCCGTCAGAGGGGTGAATTATACTGAATATAATGATAACTTGATCTTTCACTTCCTCAGGTCTCTGTGCTCAGCTCTTACAAGTCTGGCCTTAAAACTCATCTCTTCCCAAGATAGCCTACCTTCCCTGCCTCTTCCTTGTCTTTTATTTAGTCTCTCCAGTTTCTTCTTCTTCTTCTGCGTTCACTCGTATGCACACGAGTGGGCTTTTACGTGTATGACCGTTTTTACCCCGCCATGTAGGCAGCCATACTCCGTTTTCGGGGGTGTGCATGCTGGGTATGTTCTTGTTTCCATAACCCACCGAACGCTGACATGGATTACAGGATCTTTAACGTGCGTATTTGATCTTCTGCTTGCATATACACACGAAGGGGGTTTAGGCACTAGCAGGTCTGCACATATGTTGACCTGGGAGATCGTAAAAATCTCCACCCTTTACCCACCAGACGCCGTCACCGTGATTCGAACCCCGGGACCCTCAGATTGATAGTCCAACGCTTTAACCACTCGGCTATTGCGCCCGTCGTCTCTCCAGTTTTAGAGTGATGCATGCGTGTGAATGACTGGTGTGAAAGCGCTTTGATTTGTCTCTGCACAAGATTCAGCTGTATATGATTACTATTACTATTATTATTATTATTGTAGATTACTGGATATAACTCACCTGTGCGGGACGGACATTTTTTCCAGGAGGCAACACCTCTCACAAGCTGCTACAGGCGGTGCGCTCCTTTAGCATGCCCTTCCCCCTGCCGGTGCCGGTGTACAGCCAGGCGGTGCAGGCGGCGCGGGCCTCGGGCAACGTGCTGGCTGAGCGGGCCACCATCGTGCGGGAGACGGTCAAGTTCTTCCTGATCCACAAGTACTGGTGGACCACCGAGGACTACGACCGCATCGCTGAGCTGGTTGTCGACCAGTTCCCTGAGCTGCTGGACCCCTCCACCAATCCCCCTTATGTGAGTGGTGGTTGATGTTTGTGGGCTGGGGGGGGGGGGGGGCAGTGAGAGGCAGACTTGCCAGTTGCCACTACACACACACACACACACACACACACACACACACACACACACACACACACACCCCACCACCAACCTGCTTTATGTGAGTGTTTGTTGGGGTGACGGTCACATGAGGTATGGGAGGAGGGGGCGGGGGGGGGGGTGACAGTCACATACCTGCCAACTGCCACTGTGCATGCACACAAACACATGTGCATGTGCTTGTGCATACAGAGAGACCCCACTACCAACATATCTCATTGAGTGTTGAGGAGTGGGAGGTGGGTGGGGGTGGGGGGGACAGTGAGCGGCACAACTGCCACTGTGCACACGCGCGTGCGCGCACACACACACACACACACACACACACACACACACACACACACACCACCACCACCACCACCAACCCACCTTATGTGAGTGTTGGTTGGGGGTTCACAGAATGTGGGAAGGTGGGGGGAGGTAACAGTGAGAGGCAGACCTGTCAACTTCCACCGCATACACGCACAGCCACACACCCCTTTAAAAAAAAAAAAAAAAAAAAAAAAAAATCCCCTGCTATGTGTTCCCACAGAGCAAGGTGAGGACGGACCTGTCCATGTGTGCCCGCAACATCCGGCGCATCACCAAGAACCAGGAGAAGCGCCGCGGGAGTCCCGCCAACACCCTCAAGGACGGCTCGGCCAGCAGCCAGGGGGAGACAGCAACCCCCCCACCACCACCACCACCACCACCCTCCCAGCCGTCGCAGGCCCTGGCGCCGAAGGCCAGCAAAGGAGGGGGTGGCAAGGTATGCTTGACTGTGTGCATACATTGTATGTTGACACATGTACATATGTGCATATATGAGCAAATGTATACATAGTGTGTGCGTGCGTTTTGTGTATGTGTGCGTCGTGTGTGTGTGCGTTTGCTTGTGTGGGGATGGGGCAGGTATGTGTAGTAATATGTATCTTCGAATGTATGCTTGTGTGTGTGTGTGTGTGTGTGTTGTGTTTTTGTGTGTGTTCAGTTTGCTGGTTACTTTAGGGTGTGTATATATATGCAACATTGATGTAACACGTTATGTATGATATTATGTTTTGTAAAGCATCTAGAGCAGTTTTTCTAGATAGATAACAATATAAGTATCTGCTGTTATTACTGTTATTGATATTGTTATTAGTGGGGGTAAAAACAGTCATACACATAAAAGCCCACTCGTGTGCGTACGAGTGAATGTGGGAGTTGCAGCCCACCAACAAAGAAGAAGAAGAAGATATTATTTTTCACTACACATACTTAACTGTGACCCACTAATGCAGACTCTGGCAGGGAAAACGAAAGTAGCTAGATCCTGTGTGTATTATTATTATATTGTTATTAATGTTATTATTATTTTGATATTTTTTTAATATACATTTTAACATTTTAATTGTAATCACTATAATTAAGGGTCGGTGGAGGTGTATTTCTGGATAGAGTGCTGTTGTCAGCTATTGTCATTATTATTTGTTGTAATGTGGGAATAATCAGTGTGTATAATGTGATGTGTTTTGTAAAGCGTGCAGAGCCGTTTTCTCGATGGAGTGCTGCATAAGTATTATATAACTGATATAACTGATGTTGTTGTTATCATCGTTAAGGGTCGGCGGAAGAGCAGCGCGGCGCCCTCTATCAGCGTGCCCACCATGGTGACCTTGGCCTCGGCTGCACAGATGCTGCCCCACACGGCCCACACTGCTGCACTGCACACCCCCACCCTCTCATCACAGGACCCCAAAGAGGTGGTTCGCTTTCTGTCCTGGCTGTGTGTGGTTGTGTGTGTGTGTATGTGTGTGCGTGTGTGTGTGTGTGTATGTGTGTGTGTGTGGGTGTGTTTGGTGCTGTGTGGGTGTGGAGGGGAAGGGAAGGTGGGTGTGTGTGGGGTTGGATGGGAATGTGTGGGAGTGTGTGTGTGTGTGCGTATGGGGATTTAAGTGTGCGCACGCGCGCACGTGTGTGTGTGTGCGCCTATGGGGATTTAAGTGCGCGCGCGTGTGTGTGTGTGTGTGTGTGTGCGTGTGTGTGCAGTATGTGTGTGTGTTAGTGTGGAGTACTTATGTGTGTGTGAGTGCCCAGGATCCCAAAGTCTTCACTTTCGTGCATGCTGCTCTGGTCTTGTGTGTGTGTGTGGTGCTGCATAGGGGCTGGGGATGGGAGAGGGATATGGCTGCATGTGGTTGTGTGTGTGTGAATGTTTGTGTATGTGGGGAGGGTGGGGGTGTTTGTGTGTGTATCTGTGTGAGTGTGTGTGCAAAAGTGACTGTGATGGTGCATGTGTTAGTGTGTGTGAATATTTGTGTGTGCGGGGGCGTAGGGGGTTGTTTGTGTATGTGTTATTTGTGTGTGTGTGAGTTATGTGAAAGTGCCTATGATCCTGTGATTTTGTGCTTGCTGCTCCAGTGAGTGGTGTGGTTGATTGAATATCATGATGGTTGACTTTTTTATGTTTTGTGTGTTAAGGATTTAGTGCAGTGTTGTAATGTTATATAAGCTATCGGATGCGCTGGTGTTGGCCCTGTGTTGTGTTGATGAATGGCGTTCACGGGGGATGGGGCTGGAAGCAGTGAGAAGTAAACCTGAAGTGGCCCAGCTTTGTGTTGCAGCTGGCCAACCTGCCCTACCTGCTGTCCTCCACCTCCCCCATCAGCACCACCACCACCACCGCCACCACCACCACCAGCTGCACGGTGCTGCCCCCTGTGGCCCACTTCCTGGGCCACGCCTCCTCCTCCCACACCCACCACCACCACCACCACCCCACTGGGGGCATCGTCTTCCCCTCCCTCCTGCCTGCCACCCACGCCGCCCACCATGCCACCTCCGCCACCTCCCAACCCTCCCCCCCGCCACCCATGTCTTCTCCTCCCCCCGTCGCCTCTGCTGTGGGAGGAACGGCGGGGGTGGTGGAGGAGGGGAGGGCAGAGGGGGTGGGGGTGCAGGAGGGGTACGCGGACAGCAGCACACTGTCGCTGTCAGGGGCGTGGCGGGCGGACGCCCAGCTGCCGGACCCCCTGCCGGTGCCGCCGTACTCGGAGAAGGTAATGAAGGCCAGGAAGTCGGGCGTGACCAAGTTTGAGCGGCCCCTCATCATCCGCGAGACCGTTCTCTTCTTTCTCTCTCTCAAGTACTGGTGGAGCAGTGTCGACTACGACCGAATCTCCCACTTCGTGGTCGATTACTTCCCTGACTTGAAAGACCCCATGCTAAGCCCTAACATGCCGCCCAACGTGAGTGCGCTCTCCCACCCCCCCCCTCCCTCGGGGGTTGGGGTTGCTGCTGTTGTGCCCGCTGTGTCGTGGCTCTTCTCGTTGCCGTCGTCTCTCCAGCGTGTCCCCCCCCGCCCCCGGATCCCCCCACCCCACATAGTCGTTGTCTCGCTCTTGCATGGTCGTCCCTTTCAGTTTGTCGTTTCTATGGTAGTTTTCTTTTTTTTTTTTTTTCTTTTCTTTTTGGTGTTGTCACTCTATTCTTGTTGAAGGTGTTGTGGTGTGCTTGCAGGTTTGAGTTGTGAGTATTGCATCAGTTTTTGTCAGAACAGAATTTCTCTGTGTTAGATTTGGGCTGCTCTATTCAGGATGAATGCATTGCCGCAGTGTAGCAGCCAGTATTTTTGTTGTTGTTGTTTCTGGGTTTTTTTCTGCCTCAGAGTGTATTTTTTTCATTATCAAAGTGGATTTTTCTTAGAATGTTGCCAGGGACAACCCTTTTGTTGCTGTGGGTTCTTTTACTTGTGTGCATGCTGCACATGGAACCTCAGTTAATCGTCTAATCCGGATGACTAGCACTTAGACCACGACTCGGTTTAGTGGAGGGGAGGGCAGAGTATCCCAGTTTGAGTATGGGGATCGAACCCATGGACAGTTGGTTGCATTGGCACTGGGTATCTTGAGTCTTCAGTCGATGGTTCCTTGTTTGATGTGGCGCTGACTGATGGGCATACTGTGTGTCGTGTGGTTAGTGTTGTGGACGTCCTCTTGTCCTCTGCCCCCCCCGCCCCCCTCCCTGTGGGTTAGTCTGATAGACATGGTGAGCATTGTCTTTTTCCTGTGGGTGGTGTCGCATCTTATGGACGTCCTGTGGTTTTGACTGTTCTTCAGCTTGCTGTCATGCTTAGCAGTGCACATAGAGCAGACCGTTAGAGGTGGTTGCTTTTGCCAGTATCAGACCTGATGAAAATATAAAGCAGAGCTTTTGATAAGTTTAAAAATGTGCCAGGGACTCTGTCAAGATTTTAAAGTTTAAAACGTGCCAGGACGCTGTTACCGTCTTTCCAAGTGGTCACAGACTACCTACCTCTCTGTTGTTGCACATTCTAATCAAATCTGAATTGCTGCATATGCACAAAGGCAGGCATACCTTGCAGCCAGGGGTGTCTGGGCTAAGAAGTTGTGAAGGGAAGAAACTCTTGGTAACAGATGACCCTGATGTCAGACTGAAACTCAAGATTTCCTCACTTTTTATGTGCTCTGTCTTGAAATATTTACAATGTTATTTAGATCTTTGAACTTGCAGTGAGTCCTTTCCATTTTGAAGTGTCGGGGGAGGAATATGGATGTGTTACCAGAAGCCCAGAGGAGTGATTGCTGTTCATTTGCCCGACACACATGTGTGGCTGACCTTTAGTTTCAGTTCAGATGAAACCTGTCCAGTTTCAGTCAGAAAACAAAACCTTGAAGGCTGAATTTTGAAACCATTCTTGGCAGACATTTGACCCCATAACTGATAACAGCAGACGGTGGGGATACTGAAAAAACAACAACAAAACCCCACAGCAGGCATAAAGCTTTCAGCTGAAAACACAAAATGTTGAAATCTAGATTGAAATCAGAAATTTGGTCGCGAGCAGGCATGTAGAATGCAGAGATGAAAGGAAAAAAAGTTGAACGTGGGAGCCATTATATCGCATCTTCGGTTTGAACAGTGTTTTCTTTGAAAAATACAATGAATTAGGCAGGCAACAAGGAAGACAACACAAAATACAATGAATTAGACAGGGCAACAAGGAAGACAACACAAATACAATGAATTAGGCAGGGCAACAAGGAAGACAACACAAATACAATGAATTAGACAGGGCAACAAGGAAGACAACACAAATACAATGAATTAGGGCAAAAGGAAGACAACACAAATACAATGAATTAGGCAGGGCAACAAGGAAGACAACACAAATACAATGAATTAGGGCAACAAGGAAGACAACACAAATACAATGAATTAGGCAGGGCAACAAGGAAGACAACACAAATACAATGAATTAGGGCAACAAGGAAGACAACACAAATACAATGAATTAGACAGGGCAACAAGGAAGACAACACAAATACAATGAATTAGGCAGGCAACAAGGAAGACAACACAAATACAATGAATTAGGCAGGCAACAAGGAAGACAACACAAATACAATGAATTAGGAAGGGCAACAAGGAAGACAACACAAATACAATGAATTAGACAGGGCAACAAGGAAGACAACACAAATACAATGAATTAGGCAGGGCAACAAGGAAGACAACACAAATACAATGAATTAGGGCAACAAGGAAGACAACACAAATACAATGAATTAGGCAGGGCAACAAGGAAGACAACACAAATACAATGAATTAGACAGGGCAACAAGGAAGACAACACAAATACAATGAATTAGGAAGGGCAGCAAAAAAGTCTGATATTAAGTCCTGTCGTGTTTCTCACAACACCAGCCAGGTTTGGCAGGCATTGTACCGCATCTCTCAACCATTCAGTGGCGGCAGCTGGACCTTGGGTCAGCAACAGAAATCACAAATGTCGTAAAAAAAAAAAAAAGGGAGTCACTGTCAAATGGTTGTAATACGTGGAAATTGTTGGGCTTGCCGTTTTGGCAGTGCAGGTAATGAGCCGTGTGGTTCAAGGTTGGATACCTGTAGACACAATGCACCTGTTGCTTGTCACAGTTCAATGTCAGTTATCTGAAGTCTGGTTCAGGGGTTGATGCCTGTAGACATAACATACCTGTTGAATGTCAGTTATCTGAAGTCTAGTTCAGGGGTTGATGCCTGTAGACATAACGTACCTGTTGAATGTCAGTTATCTGAAGTCTAGTTCAGGGGTTGATGCCTGTAGACATAACTTACCTGTTGAATGTCAGTTATCTGAAGTCTAGTTCAGGGGTTGATGCCTAAAGACATAACTTACCTGTTGAATGTCAGTTATCTGAAGTCTAGTTCAGGGGTTGATGCCTGTAGACATAACATACCTGTTGAATGTCAGTTATCTGAAGTCTAGTTCAGGGGTTGATACCTGTAGACATAATGTACCTGTTGAATGTCAGTTATCTGAAGTCTAGTTCAGGGGTTGATACCTAAAGACATAACATACCTGTTGAATGTCAGTTATCTAAAGTCTAGTTCAGGGGTTGATGCCTAAAGACATAATGTACCTGTTGATGGTCAATAATTTGAAGTCTAGTTCAGGGGTTGATACCTGTAGACATAACGTACCTGTTGAATGTCAGTTATCTGAAGTCTAGTTCAGGGGTTGATACCTGTAGACATAATGTACCTGTTGATGGTCAATAATTTGAAGTCTAGTTCAGGGGTTGATACCTGTAGACATAACATACCTGTTGAATGTCAGTAATTTGAAGTCTAGGTCAGGGATTGATACCTCTAGACATAATGTACCTGTTGATGGTCACAGTTATTTGAAGTTGTGTAGTTCAGGTGTTGATACCTGTAGGCATAGTTACTTTTAGTCATCTGGTTCAGGGGTTGATATATATGCAGACACCAGTTGATTTTCAGTTTTATGAAGTCGTATAGTTCAAGGTATGATGTTTGTAGACGAAACACACCTGTTGATTGTCATAGTTAATTGAAGTCGTTCAGTTCAGGGGTTGATACATGTAGACATCTGTTGACAGTCATAATTAATTTTGAGTCATCTAGTTCAGGGGCTGAAACCTGTAGACACGAAACACCTGTTGATTGTTGCTCATAAATTGCTTAGGCGTTTTCTTTGATGTTCTCCAAAGATGTTGTACTCTGTTCTTTCTTTCTCACTACCACTTCTCTTTTCTTTTTTTCTTTTCTTTCTTTCTTTTTTGACTCACTTGTGTAAACAAAGTGAGTCTATGTTTTAACCCGGTGTTCGGTTGTCTGTGTGTGTGTGTGTGTCTGTGTGTGTGTGTGTCCGTGGTAAACTTTAACATTGACATTTTCTCTGCAACTACTTTGTCAGTTGACACCAAATTTGGCATAAAAATAGGAAAAATCCAGTTCTTTCCAGTCATCTTGTTTAAAACAATATTGCGCTTCTGGGATTGGCACAAAAAAATAAAGAATGAAGCCTAATTATATGCAAACTGCATTTACTGTTATATTTATATTTTTTGTATTCTCTAAACTTGGCACTTTGATCTGATATTCTGACCCAACAGCTAGAGCAGTCATTATTATCATTTTTTGTTCAAACAGGAACTTCTTTTGCTAAGCATGGAATTTTTATTTATTTTGCAAACGTTTTGCTGCAGATAGTAAAAAGGGGAAATTACTCTGTAATGCTTGTGGAGTTAATTTGCTTTAAACTGATCTTTCTCATCTTAAACATTATATTTTGAAACAAGAGAGGCAAGGCCTTCAAGACTCACTTGTGATGCACTTTAAAAAAAAAAAAAAATCCAAGCTTTTTATGTATTGAGTATAATTTCAAAATGTAATGTTTAAGATGAGAAAGATCAGTTTAAAGCAAAGTAAGTTCCCCAGCAGAGTAATTTCCCTTGTTCTGCTATCTAAACCAAAACGTTTGCAATAAATAAAACTTCCATGCTTAGCAAAAGAATTTCCTGTTTGAACAAAAAATGATAATAATGACAGATCCTTTGTTGGGTCGAATATCAGATCAAAGTGCCAAGTTTAGATAATACAAAAAATATAAATATAACAGTAAATGCATTATACTCAATACCTAAAAACTTGGATTTTTTTAAAAGTGTATCACAAGTGAGTCTTGAAGGCCTTGCCTTTCTTGTTTTTTTTTTTAATCTCTCTATATATAATACAGTATAACTGTGACCTTGTGTATGAAGACAATTTAGTACCAGTATTTTGCAGGTGTACTTTTTTCTGTGATGACAGCATCGTTGCTTTCCAAAAGAGAGGTTATTAAGCGTGAAATAAAAGACATGGCTGCAGTGACTGTGGCAGGGCAAAAGCTGCTAGAAGGATTTCTGAACAGTTCTTGCGATTTGGGTGTTAAAACATTAGCCAAAGCCAATCTCTTTTTAAGAAGCACCTTCTTGGAGATTGGCTTTGGCTGGTGTTTGAAGCTTAAACATCTCTCAAACTTAAGTGGATTTTTCATAAAAGCCTTTCACATATGATTTCACTAGTAAGCTGTTCGTTTATGTATGTTTAACTTTACGGTTTTATTGAGCTCCCATCCCCGGGGTGTGTGAGCGATGATCTGCATTATCATAATTGTTATCTTTATCATCATCATCATCATCATTATCATTATTATTATTGCAATTATTATCATTTATTAGTAGATGCATTATCATTATTATTATCTTTATTGTAATTATTATTATCATCATTGTACTTCTCGTCATCATCATCGTTATTGTTATTTGTGTGTCAGATGATAGTGTGTCAGAGGTAAATGAAATGACTATCACAGGTGTTGAGTGCATAGCATTATATGGAAAATGCAAAACTACAAATTGTGGCAAAAACTAAAAGTGGTCCATGGGTGTATCTCAACTGTTAATTCATACACGTGTGTATAAAAGCCAAAGTCTTCAGTAGAACTTAACTGTTAACCAATAACCGTATGACATGTTGCATATTGAAGTTTACCTGTCACAGTGGCAGTGAGGGCTGTCCCCAAGGCAAGGGTAGCTGTAACTGAGTGTGTGGAAGCACATTTCAGCAAGCATGGCAGTCAGATCTTTCAAACCCCCACTCAGCCAAAGACTGTATACATGTGCCTTTCGCTGTCTTAACCAGTGTGCTAATTTCCTGTATCATTACACACCTCAAAGTCCGATTTTGAACGTAAGATCCACCTCTCTTTTAAATTTTTTTTTTTTTTTTTTTTTTTTAAATCAGTGACGAACAGCAAGGTAGTGTTCAGGCGGACATTTTGTTGATTTGATTGATTTTATTCATGATTGGTCAGTGACTGGATTACAAGATAGTGTTCAGATGGATATGTTGTTATGTTTGATTTAAATTTTATGATTTTGTTAATCAATACTTGGCTTATTATTTTTTCTTTTTTGGTGTTTTATATATATGTATTTATATATTTAAAAAAGTTATTTTTACGTCTTCAAGGGCTTTGAACTCTAAGAAAAACTGATGAATAAATGTTTAATTACACATACTACTCTGTGACCCACTGGTGCAGACTCAGGCAGGGGTCTGGATTCCCCGTCCTGTGCAAAATACTAGTCCTCCATATGTGGAGAAATTGAAAGTAGCTGTGCAGCTAGTATTTATCTTCATCATCATTATTATCATTATTATATATGTATATATATATATATATTTTTTTTTTTCAGCGGCGCGTACGCACGGACCTGTCCCAGACGGCGCGCAACATCCGGCGGCGGGAGGTGATGCTGCGTCGCCGTGGTGACAGCCGCTCTCCTGAGGCGCGCTTCACGGCTGTGGGCACGGTGTCTGTCCCTCCCCCTCCCCCTCCTACCCATGGTGGTGCCCAGCAGATCACCACTGACTTCTGTAATGAGCTCTTGGCCGCTGCCAGCATCATCGAGAGCCGCACGGCCGCTCTGCATCAAGGGGACGTCAACAAGGCCGCTGAGAACCACCACCACCACCACGCCCAGCAGGCTGCGAGGGACACCTCGGATGCCATCATCGCCAGTGTCATCGCCCACACGCACACCGCCAGGGCCATGGAGGGGCCCGGCGCCTCGGCGGAGAACGGGAAAGAGACAGTTGATGGAGCCGGCAAGGAGACGGAGGTGGGGAAGTACCCCTACAGCTTTGTGGGGGGTGAGGTTGGTGGAGGGGGAGGAGGGGCGGTGAACTCGCAGCAGCTGGCGGTGATCAAGCAGGAGGCAGGGGAGGTGGTTGGGGGCGGGGGGGATGGGGGGGAGGCGGACCACTTACAGCAGCAGGCGTGGCTGTCGTCCATGTCCCAGGCCCTGTCCATGCAGCAGGCCCTCTCCTCTCTCTCCACCCTGCCCCCACATGTCTCACATGCCCTCTCTGACCACCTCCTCACCACCTCCTCCTCCTCTCACACCTCAGCCACCACCACCACCCTGGCTCCCCCTGCCCATCAGAGTACTGGAGGGGCGGCGGTTGCTGCCGGCAGCAACAGTGGATCATCTTCATCATCGTCATCGTCAGCTCAGCACCTGTCTCAGTCTTCTGGTTACGTTCTGTCCACCCCCACCCCCAGCGCCTGCACCATCACCACCTCCACCGCCACCACCCCTCCGGTCTCCTCCTTGTCCCTGGCGGAGGCGGGGTTGGGGGTGTCGGTAGGGGTGGGGGCGCTGTCGGAGGCGTCCCCGGTGGACCGGATGTCTGCCATGGCCATGTGGCGCTCCTTGGGTCTGCCGGACCCCTTACCAGTGCCGCCGTACTCCATCAACGTGCTGAGGGCACGCGACTCGGGCAACACGGCCTCGGCCCGGCCCCGCATCATCCGGGAGACCACGCAGTTCTTCCTGGCCCACAAGATGTGGTGGACCGCGCCGGACTACGAGCGAATCTCTGAACTGGTGCTGCGCGAGTTCCCAGGGCTCAAATCAGTGGTGAGTTGCCTCTGTTTGTGTAAGTGTGTGTGTGTGTGGGTGTGTGTGTATGCTGCTTTTGTGTGTGTGTGTGTGGGTGTGTGTGTGTGTGTTTTGGGTTTGTGTGTTTGTATGTGTGCGTGTGTGTTTGTGAGGGGGTCTGTGTGTTTCTGTGTGTGGGGGTTTGTGTGTGTGTGTGCGTGTGTATTTGGGTTTGTGTGTTTCTGTGTGTGGGTTTGTGTGTGTGTTTGTGTGTGTGTGTTTCTCTGTGTGTGTTTTTGTATGTGCGTGTTTGTGTGTTTCTCTGTGCGTGTGTGTGTGTGTGTGTTCGGGTTTGTGTGTTTCTGTGTGCACTTTGTGTGTGTGTGTGCATGTGTGTGCGTGTATTTGGGTTTGTGTGTTTCTATGTGTGTGGGTTTGTGTGTATGTGTGTCTTATGACTTAAACATGTGACAGATTCAGTGCAGTTATGTGCATGTTATGTTAACACTGATATTTGTAAAAGTTATAAAAAAAAAAAAAAAGAATTATTGGTTCAATATTTTTAGTGCTTTCCATCATTTTGATCGCCATCTTGTCTCAGCATTTAAACTATTAAAGTCAGAAAGTCCAAGTATTATGATATGACACGTTTACGAGTTGCATATGAGCACAAGCATTGAAAGTGTGAAAGCCCAAAGTGTAATGGGTGTGTGTCCTGTGTTTTTCAGCATAACATCAAGAAGGACTTGGGGACGTGTGCCCGCAACATGCGCCGCCGCCTGCCCATGAGCAAGAGCAAACAGTGGGCCAGCTACCAGTCCCCCTCACAGGCTGCCCTGAAGGAAGGGGGGGAGGATGCGGGAGGGGAGGGGGGTGGTGTGACTCTTGGGGAGCTGGCCACCATGGCCAGCCTGCGGGAAGCTCAGGACAAAGGCCGGGTGGGGGGTGGCGAAGTCGTGGGGGGAGGTGTGGTTGTGTCGGTGGCGGAGGACCCCCGCCACCCCTTCCTGGCCTCGTCAGTCTACGAGCAGAACGCCTGGAACCTCTTCTACCAGCAGCAGTTCCCCGCCCCTGACCCCCCCACCACCACCACCACCCCGGCCCAGCCCTCGGCCCGCTCCACCAAGCGCAGCCTGAGCGAGGCGGGTGGGGTCAAAAGTTACGAGCTGGGGGAAAAGGAGCTGCAGGAGGCGCTGAAGCAGGCGGTGGCCCAGTCGGTCAGACAGCTGGGGGACGAGTCGGCTGCCCGCAGGCACACCATCGACGTGGCTGAGGCCGCCAAAGTGCGTGGTGGGGACCTGAAGCAGGAATCGTCGGGGAAGGCCGCCTCCAAAGCGACGTCGTCATTGGACTCCAGCAAGAGCGACAGCTACCCCGTGATGAAGGAGCTCATGTCGCATCCTGCAGTGTCCGTCAGGGACCCCAAGCTGAACCCCGACCCGGCCGCCTACCACGCCACATGGCCGGGCGTGGTGGTTGGGGGGGAGGGAGGAGGAGGGGGGGCAGGATACCAGCAGCAGCACCCCACGCCGGCCCGCGCCCACTCCCAGCCCCCCGCCTGCCCGCTGCGGAGCGACGTCAGCCTCATGGAGACATCAGAGGAGGCCCCCATGAACCTGACGTGTGCCCCTCCGGTCAGCAGCGCTGGCGATGGAGAGACCACAACCAAGAAGGCCAAGTTGGCCAAGGTGAAGACAGAGGGGAAAGCAGGCAAGAAGGGGGGTGGTGGGGGTGGGGGTGGGGGTGGCGCCGACTCGTTCAGCGCACGGGAGCAGGTGTGGTTCCCACACGGGTCCCCCTGGAAGAAGAGCGGGCAGTCCATGTTCAAGGCGCTGCCCAACCCGCTGCCGGTGCCCAAGTACTCGCACAAGCTGGTCAAGGCGCGAGAGGAGGGGTTGGCCTACCGGCACCGCTCGGAGATCATCCGTGAAACGGCCCGCTTCTTCCTGGCCTTCAAGTACTGGTGGTCCAGTGCTGACTACAGCCGCATCTCTGAGCTGGTGGTGGCCCAGTTCCCGGACCTGAAAGACCCGGTCACCCCTCCTGGACAGCCCAACTATGTGAGTCATGATAATGATGATGATAGTAATAATCATGTGAATTTTTATGGCACCTTTTCTCTGGACAGGGCTCTAGGTACTTTTGCAAAGTAAATACACGCATGCATTAATGCACTTGCACAAACACACAAACAAAACACACACACACACACACACACACACACACACACACACACAAAAACACATACACACACACACACACACACACACACACACACACATACACACTGTGACACACTCACACACACACACACTCGCACGCATACACACTCACGTGCACACATGCATGATAAGTACACAGTGAGAACAATGGAGTGGCGTGGGTGGTGGTCCATGTCTGTGTAACGTACATTGGAGTGGTGTGGGGGTGTATGTCTGTGTGTATATATCACTGTATTGTGTGTCTTTTTTTATATTTGAGGGCTGTAAATCCCAGGTTGTTTGAAATATATATGGATGGGTTTTTAGTTGTATGACCATTTCTAAGCTTGCCATTAAGGCAGCAAACTCCATTTTCAGGGATTTACTTGCTGGACATGGATCACACATTTTCAGGGACTTTTAATGTGTGCATTTGATCTTCTGCATGTATATACACACTGATGGGATGGCTTCAGACACTGGCAAGTCTGTGCTTTTGTTGTGGAAAAATCTCCATCTGTAATCCACTATTGGGATTATTGCCAAGGCCATTGGAAGTTGAGCTATATAAATCATTTGGTGATAGTGCTGGTTACCAGTTCTGTCTGTAATGACATATGACATATCGTGTATCACCAGTTCTGTGGTCCACTGTGGTCCACTGACACTGACACACAACATATATGCAGCATTATTCAAATACAAGAGTGAATGGTTGTGCAGCGGCGAGTGCAGAGGGACCTGTCAATGTGCGCCAGAAACCTGCGTCGAAAGAACACGCGGCAGCACCAGCTGTCGTCGGGGGAGGTGGTGACGACACCCGGCCCCAAGAAGGCGAAGGGGGGCGGGGGCAGCAAGGAGAAGAAGGGCAAGAAAGGGGCCACCATCAAGGTGGAGACACCCAGTGACCCGCCCTCCGCTGCCCAGCTGGGGGTGATGGAGGGGGCAGGGGGGGTGGGGTCCATGGTGGGCGCCATGCTGACCAACCCTCTCCCCCCCCTCTCCACCCCCACCCCTTCCTCCTCCTCCTCCTCCCTGGTGCAGGCCATGCTGCAGGCTTCTGTGGATCAGGCGCTGGCCTCCCTGCCCCCCCTCACCGCCCTCCCTCCCCTCACCACCCTCACCTCCATCCCCTCCATCGCCACCACCACCACCCCCACCCCCACCACTACCCACACATCCTCGTGGCACGTGCCGCAGCACAGCGTCCTGTCTCACCTGGTGTCGCCGGTCAGCACGGCGCCAGTGTCCCTGGCCGTCACCACCTGTGGCGCCACTCACGCCACCACTTCCTACCCGGCCTACACCACCGCTCACCCGCCCGCCTATTCCACCACTGCCGCCCAGCAGAGCGCTCACTCGGCCGCTCACTCTGTGTCGGTGGTGGTGACGGTCCCTGGTGGTGCGCCTGGCAAAGACGGTGGCGCCGGTGGTGTGGGGGTGGACAGGACACAGCCCTGGCCCGTCCTGGTCCCCGCCGCCAACGGCCTCAGCGACACCGCCACCCCCACCATGACCGCCACCACCTCAGCTACTGCAAAGCCGACCAAAAAGAAGTCTGCGGCCCCCAAGACACAAAGCCAGGCAGCGGGGTGGAAACAGGAGCAGGCGACTCACAGGTCAGGCGGGGGGCATCATGGAGGGGCCACCACCCCCAAGTCCACAGCCAGCATCCAGCCCAAGGTGGTGAAGCCTCTCGCCCCCTCAACCCCCACCCCCTCCGGCAGCGCCAGCAGGCAGCAGGCCCAGGCAGAGAGCAGTGGTCCGGGGGAGGGGAAGGGGAGGGGGAAGGTGCATTCGGAGGGAGGGGTGGGCAGGAAGAGTAAGGACGGAGGGCGTCACGGCCGGGGCCTGTCCAACACCACGGCCATCGTCACCCCCACGCTCAGTGAAGTGCATTCGTCCTCTGGAGCCACCAGCTCAGGTAAGCAGTGGCTGAGACCATCGACAAACATGCTCACAGGGCTAGGGGAGGGCGTTTGCTGGGAATGTGGAGATAGCTTTCACAGTCAGCA
This sequence comes from Babylonia areolata, assembly GCF_041734735.1. Taxonomy (NCBI): domain Eukaryota; kingdom Metazoa; phylum Mollusca; class Gastropoda; order Neogastropoda; family Buccinidae; genus Babylonia; species Babylonia areolata. The sequence goes on from NC_134902.1 coordinate 38,119,514, forward strand.
GCTGGGTTGAACAAAATCCTGTGTGACATTGTTCATGTTGATGATCAGTGCATTTTTTTGTTTTGTTTTCGTCATGTGGGCTAATCATTTTCATGGGTGGACTGGAGTACTAATTTCCATATTGGTTTTTTTTTTTTATATATAGTTTTTTGAAGTTATTTTTTGGCTTTCTTTCCCTTTTTTTAAAAAGTTATTTTTCTTCTTTTAATTTAGTGCCCCACTGAACTTGGTGGCAAAATTTTCAGCATTTACATCAGTCCATCCTATCACTCCCACCCAAGCATATTTGCAATAAGATCATTTGCAACTTTTTATTCTTTGATTTAATTCGTTATTGTTTTTTTTTTTTTATATTATATATGTTTTGTAGTTCTTGTTGCAATGGCCAGTTTTGTTTTGCGCTGTGACCTGAGTAAAAACCCGGTGTCTGTCAAACACTGGAAAGGGGAACAGAGGGATGTGATGATGGTTACAGTGCTTTGATAAGTAAGGGGGGTAACAGAGGGACATGATGATGAGATTACAGAGGGATAAATAAGGGGGGTAACTGATGGACACTATTTTAAAATCATGGTTACATAGAGATAGATAAGGGGGTTAACTGAGGGATGTGACGATGGTTACCGAGATGAATGAGAGAGGTAACTGATGGACATTGTAATGGTTACAAAGAGATCAATAAAGGGGGGTAACTGATAGATGTGATGATCCTAAAGAGGGATAAATAAGGGGGGTAACTGAGTGACATGATGTCGGTTACATAGCTATGGTGAATAAGGGGGGTAACTGAGCAAGGTGCTTATGGTTACAGAGGGATGAATAAGGGGGGTAACTGATAGATGTGATGATGGTTACAGAGATAAATAAGGGAGATGTGAAGGCTACTACAGAGGGATAAACAAGGGGGATAACAGCGGTGTGATGTGGGTCACAGATAGGTAAACAAGGGGGGTTACTGAGCGGTATAATGTGGGTCACAAAGGGGGTAACATTGGTGTGATGTGGGTCACAAAGGGGGTAACATTGGTGTGATGTGGGTCACAAAGGGGGTAACATTGGTGTGATGTGGGTCACAAAGGGGGTAACAGTGGTGTGATGTGGGTCACAAAGCGGGTAACAGTGGTGTGATGTGGGTCACAAAGGGGGTAACAGTGGTGTGATGTGGGTCACAAAGGGGGTAACAGTGGTGTGATGTGGGTCACAAAGGGCGTAACAGTGGTGTGATGTGGGTCACAAAGGGGCATAACAGTGGTGTGATGTGGGTCACAAAGGGGCACAACAGTGGAGTGATGTGGGTCACAAAGGGACATAACAGTGGTGTGATGTGGGTCACAAAGGGTAACAGTGGTGTGATGCGTGTCACAAAGGGGGTAACAGTGGTGTGATGTGGGTCACAAAGGGGGGGTAACAGTGGTGTGATGTGGGTCACAAAGGGGGTAACAGTGGTGTGATGTGGGTCACAAAGGGGGGGGGTAACAGTGGTGTGATGTGGGTCACAAAGGGGGTAACAGTGGTGTGATGTGGGTCACAAAGGGGGTAACAGTGGTGTGATGTGGGTCACAAGGGGGGGGGGTAACAGTGGTGTGATGTGGGTCACAGAGGGGGTAACAGTGGTGTGATGTGGGTCACAGAGGGGGTAACAGTGGTGTGATGTGGGTCACAAGGGGGGGGGGGTAACAGTGGTGTGATGTGGGTCACAAAGGGGGTAACAGTGGTGTGATGTGGGTCACAAAGGGGGTAACAGTGGTGTGATGTGGGTCACAAAGGGGGTAACAGTGGTGTGATGTGGGTCACAGAGGGATAAACAAATGGGGATAACTGAGCGGTGTGATGTGGGTCACAGAGGGATAAATGAAGGGTGGTAACAGAGTTATGCGATGTGGGTACAGAGGGCAGCGTGGCAGACAAGGTGTACATCAACCCGGAGCATGGCTCAGAGTTGCAGCGACAGCTGAGTCAGCTGTGGCAGGAGGGCAAGTTCTTCGATGCCTCTCTGGAAGTGGACAACATCCGTCTGCCTGTGAGTCACCCCCCACCCCCACCCTCCTCCTCCTACTTACTGCTTGCTGCTTCTGTCTCTCAGTCTTTGATTGTGGGAACTGCATCCTTTGGATAACCTAAACAGCCTACATGGCGGGGTAACAACAGTCATACATGTAAAAGCCCACTTGTTTACATATGAGTGAACGTGGGAGTTGCAGCCCATGAACGCAGAAGAAGAAGAAGAATTTTGACTGCAGCTATAGATTATGAATAAAAATTACTGCATTGGGCTTTATTTTAACCTGATGTAGATGTTAAATTCTGAATTCAATTATTGGTTTAAAAAATAGATTTCCCAAGTTGCAATCTTGACTCCTTTTCATGCTTGAGGCTGTGTTGTGTTGACATCATTCAACAGGTTCATTATGCTGCTACCATTGTAAGGGGGTTTGATATGATATGATGATATGGATACTTACATAGCACCTATCCTCGGTCAGAGACCGAGCTTAAAGTGCTTTACAAAGAACGCAGATAAAAGAACCCACTGCGACAAAAGGATTGTACCAGGCAAGATTCTGTAGAAAAAGTCCTTTTGATAGGAAAACAAATAAACTTGCTTGCAGAAAAATGTTGTAAAATACTAAAAGAAAAAAGGCATGGTGCTGCACTGTAGTGACTTGCTTTCCTCAGGGAGAGCAGCCCGTATCTGACAGAGAGAAAGCTGTTGTGACAAAATGTTATGATGCAATGCAGTGCAATACATTTCAATACAATGCAATACAATACAATACAATGCAGTACAATGCAGCACAATAGAATACAATGCAATGCAGTACAATATATGTGATAGTCAGTCGTGTCCGACTATGACCATCAGAACAGCAGAGGAGGCAACTGCTGTTCCGACTATTTGGGCTAGAATTTGATTATAGTGGAGAGTGTCTTGCCCAAGTTACATCCCCACAGTCGACGTTGGGATAGTTCCCAAAGGCCAACTAGCCCACAAGGCTGCAGCACTAAGAGCCAGTTCAATTTTGCCTCCTAGTTTGAGAGTCAGAGTCCTTCACAAAAGACTAAGCTGTAAATGATTTCCCATTGACTGGAGAAACCATTGATAATACAGCTCTCACTTTGCTGTTGGCCCAACTGTAAACTTATGTCAATCTGTGATATAAGCCGAGAGTACAATACAACACACAACACAACACAACACAACACAACACAACACAAACTCACCACAGCTGACCCTGTTTTCCCTCCCCTCCCTCCCGCTGGTTCAGGCCCACAAACTGGTGCTCCTGGCGGCCAGCCCCTACCTGCAGAGTACCTTCCGGCAGGCCAACCCCACCTCCCACCTGGAGGTGAACCTGCCCCGTCACACCAGTGTGGAGGCCGCCCGCAACTTCCTCAAGTACGTCTACCAGGGGGTGCTGCACGTGACGCCCGCCTCTGTGCAGGCGCTGAGGCGTATTGCGGCCATGCTTCAGATCCAGCAGCTGTTGGCCTACTGCGATGACTTTCTCCTGCAGCTGTCGTCAGCATCGTCATCGTCTTCGTCCAACGTGGCTGGCGTGGCGTCGTCAGGGGGCATGGCTGTGCCGCATCGATCGTCTGTTGGTCATCACGGGTCATCGTCACAGGTGGGGTGTTTTTGTTTGTTGTTTGTGTGTGTCGTGTGTGTGTGAGTATGTGTGTGTGTGTGTTTGTGCGTGCGTGCATGTGCATGTGTGTGTATGTGTGTGTGTGTGTGTGTGTGTGTGTGTTTGTCTGTCTGCAGGTGATGATGAATGTTGTTTTCCGTTGTCTCTCACGACTTCTTTTCCAGGTGTGTTTGCTGTGGTGTTTTTTAATTTTGTTATTGTTTGTGTTCTGTCTTTTTTTTTATGCCTCTCAGGTGTGTTTTCTGTTGCAGTGTTTTCATTGTTATTGTTGTTTGTGTCGTCTCTTTGTACATCTCTCAGGTGTGTTGGATCTGTGGGAGGCTGTAGATGTTTGTGTCGTCTCTTTGTACATCTCTCAGGTGTGTTGGATCTGTGGGAGGCTGTAGATGTTTGTGTCGTCTCTTTGTTCATCTCTCGGGTGTGTTGGATCTGTGGGAGGCTGTAGATGTTTGTGTTGTCTCTTTGTTCATCTCTCAGGTGTGTTGGATCTGTGGGAGGCTGTAGATGTTTGCGTCGTCTCTTTGTACATCTCTCAGGTGTGTTGGATCTGTGGGAGGCTGTAGATGTTTGTGTTGTCTCTTTGTTCATCTCTCAGGTGTGTTGAATCTGTGGGAGGCTGTAGATGTTTGTGTCGTCTCTTTGTTCATCTCTCAGGTGTGTTGGATCTGTGGGAGGCTGTAGATGTTTGTGTTGTCTCTTTGTACATATCTCAGGTGTGTTGTCTGCTGTGGTATACAGGATCTTGGTTGTAAGGTTATTAACAGGATTGGATTGAGAAGTGTGTATCGGGGTCATTTTGTCAGGTGAGGACAGGATCGTGTGAACAGGATTTTGAGGTTAGGAGTGGAGAGTGTAGTGGGCATGTACTGGTGACAGCGTTAAATCAGAACTGGACCTGACTGATGGAGAGTTGCTAGCTGTCGCTGTGAGAGTCAAGTCTTTCTGTCATGGTTTTTTCAGGTGAGGAGGGTGTCGGTCAACCTCCGTGAGCCCTCTCACGCTCACCCCTTGACAACAGAGCATGACCCTGCGACCTTGGCCTCCCAGACCCTGCATGACAGCGTCCCACAGACCCTGGCAGCTCCCCCGGTGCAGTACGGGTCTGGCATGGAGCACTACGCACCCGCCGCCCCCAGCAACCCTCGCAAGAGGAGAGCAACCAGCCTAGCGTCGGCTGTGGAGAGGGAGGACAGGGAGGGGCAGAAACTGTACAACGAGGGTGCCAGACAACAGGCGATGGAGGCGCTTCACAGTCAGCAGGAGGCGGCCCCTCCCCGGGCCAAACGCTTATCGCAGGACAGTCTGTGTGTGGAATCCACCGCCCCCTCCTCCTCGTCGTCTGCCTCCTCCAAGGCCTACGTGGACTCCCAGGTGGCGGTGACCTACCACCAGAGTCTGTCCAACAGCTGGCACCGCCCCCTGGAGGACGCGGAGGGCCGGCAGCACTCGGTCCTGACACAGCATCAGTCGTCGGCCGACAAAGTGCACGGGGGGCGGGGCCACCCCTCCTCCGTCATCCACCGGGGGCCCAACCTCCTGGCCGCAGCGTCCTCCTCCTCCCTCCCTCTGTCCCAGGGGGAGCTGATTGCCTCCACCTCCCCCATCACCACCGCCATTATTACCTCGGCTGCTGCGGTGGGTAGCAACAACAACAGCAGCAGCACGGTCACCACCTTCAGCAACAGTGTGGTGGAGGAGAGGGAGGGGGTGGTTCAGTACCTGGCTGACCCCTCAGACCCCTCGCAGCAGCAGGTGGTGGGGGGCGAGGAGGAGAGCGTGCTGGTGCGTCTGCTGCCTGAGGGCCAGGTGCAGATGGAGATAGCGGGGGTGGGGGAGGGCATGCACCTGCAGCACCACAACCCCCATCACCCCCACCACCACACCATGCACATCACTGCCCACCAAACCATCCAGCTGGCCGCGGGCAGCCAGGCCATCCACCTGTCAGCCGGGGACGATGGCGCCATCCACCTGGCGACAGCAGGGGGTGAGGGGGGAACCATCCACCTGACGGAGGAAGAGGCAGCCCAGCTGTCGGGACATGTGCTGGCGTCAGAGCACGGCATCCACCTGTCGGAGCAGGCGCTGGCAGAACAGGTGTGTGCCGCACAGCAGCAGCAGCAACAACTGTCGGCAGGAGACGTGGACGTGCAGTTGGCGGCGGAACAGTCCATTGCGCTGTATGGGGCTAATGGGGGGCAGCAGAGGACAGCGGAGGAGGAAGTGATGGGAATGGAGAAGGGGGGGGAGGCAGCAGTGGTGGTGGACGAGAATGGGCAGGTGGTGGTGAGAGGGGGCTTGGTTGAAAGGACGTCGTCAGCGGAGTTACCCACCCTTGACAGCTGGGGTGGCGAGGGTGAGGAGGTGGTGCTGCAGGGTAGCGGTGTGGGGGAGGAGGAGGTGATGGTGGAGGAGGTAATCGTGCAGTCTGGGGACCTGCTACAGGACGTTGACGTGGCGGCCTGCGAAACGGTGGAGTGCAGCCTCCTGCCCCAGACCTACTGCTCCAGCCCCGAGGGAGGGGAGGAGGAGGAGGTGGTGGAGGACAGGGGTGGGGAGGTGATGGTGGAAGAGGCGAGGGCGGTGGTGGTAGATGGGGGTGGGGGGGAGGAGGAGGCAGCCCTCCAGTCACTGGCCTCCCAGTGGGTGCGGCAGCAGTATGCCCAGGGGACGCCACTGGACGCCGACACAGCCCGCCAGTTTGTGGCCGTGCTGCAGGAGAGGATGTACGGGCAGCAGGCATCGTCGTCAACGGCAACCACCGCCCCCCTCCAGCCCCCACCCCCTGCCTACCAGGAGACGGTGTACGTTCAGCCTTGCGGGGACGACGAGACAGTGTACGTCAGTCAGACCATGGAGGGGGGAGAGCTGGTGGTGGAGACCAGCGTGGTCACGGACCCCCCTCCTCAGCCAGGCGATGTCGACGACGATGGAGACGCTCACACCAGCCTCCTGCCGCAGACCTACTGTTCAAGTCCCCCTCCTCCTCCCCGCGCACAGTCCCCACCCGTCAACAGTTAGGATGGGACGGACAAACAGTTTGGAACTGACAGAGAAACTGTTGATTTCTGTTTTTACACATGGTTTTACCTTCGAGAGACGCTGTTTCTTCTGTTGTTGAGGATTTTTTTCTTTTCTTTTTTTTGTTATGTTTTGGTTTTAAATATTTATCAGCGGTAAGAAGTGGACTATTGCCGTCTCCCTACCTCCTTCCTCACTGCTGAGGTGTTTCTTGGTGCCTGATGTTGGGGGCTAGTGCCGGCCGTTAGTTGCTGTTGGATTTCCTCGTCCACTCGCCGCTGCTCCACCGTGACAGCTGTTCAGTTTCTGGGGTCTTGTGTCCCTCTGGCAATGAAAACCTGCTGGCAGCAACAAGCTGGGTTGGTCGTGCCAAAGGAAGGCCTGTTTCAGGTGGCAGGAGCTGGTGTGTTCCTTGTTGTCTGTATTATTTGCATTGTAAGACTGAAAACACCATGTGAGGAATCAAAAAGTTAACAGGAGGTGTTACAACAAGAACAATTGCAATCCGAAAGTAAAAAAAAAAAAAGTCCTATTTTTTGACGTTTGTTGTGTTACTGCCAAAAGTAATATGAATGCCAGGGATGGGATTTCTCTGAAACTGAGCCTCTCTGAATTTTGATGGAAGAAAAAAAGGTTGACATGTGGTTGCAATATTAACTTCACACTTCCCTTTGACTAGTAACAGCTGGTGACGATGATGGCTGATCCGTTTCCTTGGTCTCAGAATTAATTTGTTTATTATTACTGTTTGTCCTGCAGGTTTGAGAACGATTGGCTCTTGTGATAATTGCCTGTATGGGTCATTGTGTGTGCCACTCTCTGGTGAGTTGACTGACATTTGCAGGAAGCCCTATGTGCTTACAAAAATCTGACAAAAATCTGCTAATGAAATTTATCAACAGTGGATGATGAACATGAGCATATACGTTTGTGCGTATCCTTCACCTTCTCGACAGTGCTAATTTCCTTTTAAAATGGTGAGCTTTTTCTTTAGCTACTTGGGTTGTACTGGCATTTCATGTGCATGAAGGAATGCTGAATGGCTAATAAGGACAATCAGCGCTTTGTTGTGTTCATGTTTGGGGTCAGGGCTTTTTCTTTCTCTCTTCTTTTTATGGTTAACTCTTTTTTAAAATTAAAAAAAAAAATATATCTCTTGCAGGTTGTTGAATTAAAAACAACAACCCCAAAACAACAATAAGAAAAACCATGGCATTGGGTTATGAATGAGAATGCTGTGTCTTGATACTGGACAAACAAAACCAGTCTGTCAGAGTGTCTGTCCTGGTTTTTTTTGTTCACACTGTCTGTCTTAGTTTGGCGACTAGTGGAGCTGGACTTGACACACACCATCATCATGCTTCCATACCTTCTACCTTCTTTAAAAAAAAAAAAAAAAAAAACGTTTTAAAAACAGTTTTCTCCTATGATTACTCCCCATCTCTCTGTTCAAGCCTTCAGACCGACACTGTTAGTTCCCTTGTAACGCTAACGCTAACCCTGCTCTCTCTCCCTCTCTATCCCTCTCTCCTCCCCTCATCTCCCTCTCTCCCCTTCTCTCTCACTCTCCTCTCTGGTCTCCCTCTCTCTCCCTCTCTCCCTCTCTCTCTCACTCCCCCTCTCTCCCTCCCCTCCTCTCTCACTCCCCTCCTCTCTCAATCCCTCCTCTCTCTCTCCCCCCTCCTCTCTCACTCTGGTCTCTCTCCCCCTCTCTCACTCTCTCTCTCACTCCCCTCCTCTCTCACTCCCCTCCTCTCCCTCTCCCCCTCTCTCTCTCACTCCCCTCCTCTCACTCCCCTCCTCTCCCTCTCCCCCTCTCTCCCTCTCTCTCTCTCTCCCCTCCTCTCTCACTCCTCTCCTCTCCCTCTCCCTCTCTCTCCCCTCCTCTCTCACTCTCCTCTCTGGTCTCCCTCTCCCTCCATCTCTCTCCCTCTCTCTCTCTCATTCCCCTCCTCTCCCTCTCTCTCTTTCTCACTTCCCTCCTCTTCCCCTCCTCTCTCTCATTCCCCTCCTCTCAGGCTCACTCCCCTCCTCTCTTTCTCTCACTTCCCTCTGTCTCTCTCTCACTCCCCTCCTCTCCCCCCATCTCTCTCTCTCTCACTCTCATTCCCCTCCTCTCTCTCTCTCTCTCTCTCCTCCTCCTCTCTCTCTCTCTCTCACACTGGGAGTCACTCTCAGGGATGTGGTGACTGCTGTGTGTCAGGGTCACCAGCCCTCTGGGTATGTTCAGGGCTTGACAGCATTTCCTCAGCTCTTTTTTTTTTTTTTTTTCATCTTTTTACCTTCCTTTCTGGGTTCCTGGGCTGTCACTTTCACCTTCACTCGTTCAGTCCTACAAGTGGTCTTTGTATATGACCCATTTTTATACCTTGCTATTAAGGCAGCCATATTTTGTTTGCAGGGGTATCACTTTAAAGAAGGTCATTGTTCTCTCTCCCCCCCCCCCAACACCCTCCATGCTCCCTGCTCCTGAGAGTGGCTTGTTACTGCAAGTAGTGATGCATCTTCACAGCTGAGGGTGTAACTGATGACGTGGGAAAACGATTGTGGCACTTTCACCACAGTCACTTAGTGGTGTGCTCACTACTTTAGTCACAAGTAGAACAGCTGATGAACAACGTGAAGACTTGAAAACCTTGAATGAAATGAATCTATGCTGATTTTCTGTTTGCTGAATGTTGGTTTTTTTTTTCTTTCTCTCTTTGAAAAACCAGATCTTGTCATCAAAACCGCATGCATGATGGGATGATAAAACCACAAGCGTCGTTTTGAAATGTGCATGGTTGTTAAGTGTTGCTGCTAACAGGGCACACTTCCCTGTGACCGACGTTCTGGGAGTCTGTCTGTTCTGAATTTCTGTATTAAGATGCTTTACTTTCATGCATCGTTAACTGGGAACACTGCTACTCTTGATTGTTTTCTGACTGAACTACGGTGTCCCAGTGCGGGTGTGTGTGTGGTGTGTGGTGTGTGGTGTGTGTGTCACTGTGTGTGTGTATGGTATGTGTGTGGGGTGTGTGCATGGTGTATGGTGTGTGTGTGTGTATGGTGTGTTTGTATATGGTGTGTGTGTGTGGTGTGTGTGTGTATGTTGTTTGTGTGTATGTTGTGTGTGGTGTGTGTATGGTGTGTGTGTGTGGTGTGTGTATGTGGTGTGTATGGTGTGTTTAGTATGTGTTTGGTGCGTGTATGGTGTGTGTGTATAGTGTGTATGTGTGGTGTGTGTGTGTATGTTGTGTGTGTGTATGTTGTGTGTGGTGTGTGTATGGTGTGTGTGTGTGGTGTGTGTATGTGGTGTGTATGGTGTGTTTAGTATGTGTTTGGTGCGTGTATGGTGTGTGTGTATAGTGTGTATGTGTGGTGTGTGTATGGTGTGTGTGTGGTGCGTGTGCGTGGTGTGTGAGAATATACATGTATATACTGTATGTCTGTGTGTGTGACAGTAGTTGACTTTTTGTTGTTGTACTTACTGTTCCAACATTGGGTTTTCAAGCACAGTACTTCAGCACTACTTCTACTACTGTACTATTTCTAGTGGGTGTTTCCTTTTTTGGGGTGTGGGGGAGTTAGGTTGATTGATTGATTGATATGGATACTTATATAGCATCTATCCTCAGTCAGAGACCAAACTCTAAGCACTTCACAAATACGGGTTCATTTACACAACAAGCTGTCTGCCTGGGTAGAGCCAACTGATGGCTGCCATTTGGCGCTTATCGTTCGTTTTCTGTGTCATTCAGTCAGATTTCAGGCATGCACACATACACACTAGGACAAACATTTAACATTTTACGTGTATGACCATTTTGTTTATTTACCCTGCCATGTGGGCAGCCGTACTCGATTTTTGGGGGTGTCCATGCTGGGTATGTTCTTGTTTCCATAACCCACCGAATGCTGACATGGATTGCAGGATCTTTAATGTGCATATTTGATCTTCTGTGTGCGTATACACGCAAAGGGGGTTCAGGCACTGGCAGGTCTGCACATATGTTGACCTGGGAGATCAGAAAGATCTCCACCCTTTTCCCACCAGGCGCCACCGAGATTCAAACCAGGAACCCTCAGATTGAAAGTCTGATGCTTTAAGCTTTGGCTGTTGCACCCGTCAATCTGTTGGTGGGGAGGTGCTCTCATATGTCTTCCTTTGTCCTCAAGTTACAGATCATTTCGGTAGGTAAACACAAAATTCAGTTTAATAAGTTTTATTTTTAAGGGATCTCTAGTTGAACGATTTGTGATGATAAGCAGTTTTTAGTGGCTGGTCATTATTTTAATTTCTCTACCTCAAATTGCTGATAACTTTCAGCTACAAATTCAATGAATGAATGATGGCCAAACTGCCTGAAATGTTTCTGTTGGGATAATCGACTTCTTCCTTTTTTTTATTTTTTATTTAGGGGGCGTGGATATCATTGAGTTGTGGATGTCTGCATAAAAAAACGAAACTATACTGCTAGTAAGTGATTATGAATTAGAAAACGTAAAACAGTGAGTGATTGTAAATTAGAAAACATTAAACAGTGTTATTCACTGCATCAGTGAAAGTGTAACAGGTAATGTGTGCAGGCATGATGTGTCTTATCTACGTACAGTTTACCCACAACTGAATCAAGTTTATTTATTTTGATTTAAGTAATCTCAGTATTAACTTTTGATTTATTGTAAACTGGTCCAGTCCCTGAACCAGTCAGTGCAGGTCTTGTTTGAGAATTAGACATGTATGTGTCTGCGTGAACAGCAAAAGGATTTTTTTCCCCTCATTGATGACCTTGACCTTTTACTCTTCCTTCTCTTTTGACCTTGACCTTTGGTCAAACTCAAAGATTCTTGGAATGTTTTAATTTTGTATTCTAAAAGCCCCAGCTGTTGTGACAATGTGTCAGACTGTATAATGTATTATGTCAGCCAAACAGTTTCAGGAAATCGGCAAAAGCATTGAACATACAGATGCCCACCCCACCCAACACACTCCCATCTGGCCATAGATCATGACCAAAGTGACTGGCTGCTTCCAGCGGTGGTAGGTGTGAAATATGCGGACTTCCCTCAGGATGTGGATGGTGAATTATAATTATGTTAATTAATGCCTTGAATATTCAGGAATATCACAGATTTTTCTGCTTGTAATTTAACGAGGTGATGATGAATATTTCAGAAAGTAATCTATATTTGTAAAGATGTTGATGAAAAAAACCACCTGTGCATGTGCAGATATGTGAATCTGGTTGTTTTTTTGTGTTTTTTTTTGTGTGTGTGTGCATGTCAACTGTTAGTGGAGGAGTGACTGACTGAAACCACAGGCACATATGTAAACAAGAGAAGTAGTTGTACGCACTGTCACAGAGCATGTGTTATGTGTAAGGTGCTTGGATTCCTTCCCGTGTTTTAAAAAAACAACAAAAAAACCCTGAAAAACAAAAGTTGATAGCATGGAATCTTACGTGTGGAATTTTACATTGGTTATGAGTGGACAGAATCTTACGTTTCAGTAAGAAGCGAGTGAGTGGAGGGGTTTACAGGTGCTTGTTGAATATCTGTAGAGTGTTGGTTGACATTACAGGGACTTTCTTGGAAAGGGCTCCTAAGGTAGCTGTCATGTATGTGTATGATGCGTCCTTCTTCTGTCACCACACTCGCTGTGAGGGGCTGTTCAGTTTAGAAGGATGTCAGGACAAACAAGAACAGCTGGCTGTGTTATATATGTATCTTGTTTGCAACTAGCGAAACAGTGGTGAGTCACTTGGTGGCAGGTATCGTTTCATTTCCACACCACAACATGAGAGAGGGTGAGTGTTAGTTCTGTGGGCTGTGTATAGATCTGTTCAAATGTTGTTGTTTTTTTGTCATTGTACAGCATGAAATGAATGCATACAGGTTGTTACAAAATAAAATAAGATGATGTTTTTGAATTGTATTGAATTGTAAGAACCAACAAAATGGTGTGCTGGTTTTTTTTTCATGATCAACGGTTTGTAATGTAAGATGATGCAGATGAAACAATGTATGAAGCTTAGCAGAACAGATACGATGGCAAGTCTTGTGTTCTCCTGCGTACAATATTAAAAGAAAAATCCTAGTTTTGGATGAACTGCTGAGAGCACATGTGCCAACAACTTCTGCTGAATTACAAAGTGGGAGAGTGAGGGGCGGGGCGGGGGGATGAAACTGAAAGTGCAACAGTGGCACAGGATAGTTGATTGAACTGCTTGACTGCTGAACCCTGTGCAGTGAAATCAGTGCGGCGTCAGTTGAAGGGCAGCCAGCGCTTCTGTCAGCTGACCAGTGGTTGCATTGATCTTGCTGAAGAAAAGTGATGCAGTCATCCCAAGAGAAGGCAGTCCAAATTCATGTAGAATGGTGACTGACATCCTGACATGTGAGCTGTGGTATCTCAGTAGGTGACCATCTGTCACTTATCAGTGTGCTTATCGGCAGCAGTCAGAGGGTTCAATGATAATGTGTAAAGAAAAGCAGAGAAGTATTATTAGTAAAAAAAAACATGTATGTTAAGAATGAGTCAATTTGTAAACTTGTGCCATGTGGAGAATAACGCAGAAGTGTGTGTGACCAAATATCATGTGTGGAATGTCCAGAAAATCAAGTGAATGGCTAGATGATGCTCACTATCCTAGGAAACATTCTGTTGTGACAAGAAAATGTGTGTATGAAACTGTTAAAACTATGAAAGTAAACTCTAATGAAATTAATCTGCATAGAAGAACACATCACAAATATGAATAATGAAACTGTATCATATGGCATGAAACTGAAGTTAAGTTTATCCATCTTTATGTCTAATATGTTAAAAGTGGATGTTATAATGAAATCTTGGGTCCTGGCTTGTACAGGCTTGTTTGGTGACCAACAGAATGTGTGTTGTGTTTAGATTTTTTTTTTTTTAATTAAATTTTTTTTTTTAATGACAAACCAATTTGTATAAAACTAAAGGTTTTACACCAGCTGAAGGAAGGAAATATGGCCCATCAGTATGTGAAGGTCAGTTGATAAAAATAGACTTGTTACATATTACTTTTTGTCACAACAGATTTCTCTGTGTGAAATCAGGGCTGCTGTCCCCAGGGAGAGTGTGTTGATACAGTGCAGCAACACCCATTGTCATTTTTTTTCTTCTTTTTTTCTTTCTTCTCTGTCTGCAGGTGTAATTTGTTTCACAGTCAAAGTGGATTTTCTACAGACGTTTTGTTACCTGGGCAACTCTCCTCTAGATGTGTGTTCTTTTATGTGCACAAAGAGCGTACAAGATGTTGGTGTATCGCCTCCTTAGAAAGACCAGCACCCAGCTGCTGATGAGACAACCAGTCAAGGTATGGTGGAGGGGGGGAGTAATAATCCCTGTCCTCGCTGGGACTCTTTAACTTCTGGGCATTGGCTCGCTTGTCTGATGCATGGCGTCTTCGCCACTGCTCCGGTCTTGCTTGTTTGTTTATTTGTTTGTTTTTTGTATGTGGCAACACATCCATGTAGACCAAGAGAATTTCAGTTCACTGAAAGAATGTGAAACAGCCTATGACTGCAGAAGGGTTGTTCCTGGCAAAACTCTGTATAAAAATCCATTTTGATAGTGAAAGAGGTGTAGCTTGCAGGCAGGAAAAAAAAAACGAAAGGAAAAAACAAAACAAAAACAAGGGTGGTGTTGCGCTGTGGTGTTGCACCCTGTGCTGCGCTGTGGTGCTGTGCTGTGGTGCTGTGCTGTGGTGCTGTGCTGTGCTGTGGTGCTGCGCTGTGGTGCTGCGCTGTGGTGCTGTGCTGTGGTGCTGCGCTGTGGTGCTGTGCTGTGGTGCTGCGCTGCGCTGTAGTGCTGTGCTGTGGTGCTGCGCTGTAGTGCTGTGCTGTGGTGTTGTGCCATGCTGCACTGTGGTGCTGTGCTGCTGTGCTGTGGTGCTGCGTTGTGCTGCAGTGCTGTGCTGCACTGCGCTGCGCTTTGGTGGTGCTGCGTTGCGCTGTGGTGCTGCGTTGTGCTGCAGTGCTGTGCTGCACTGCGCTGCGCTTTGGTGGTGCTGCGTTGCGCTGTGATGCTGCGCTGTGGTGATGCTGTGGTCTCACTGGGGAGAACTGTCTGAATTTCACAAAATCTGTTGTGACAAAAAGTGAAACAATACAATACAAATACAATACAACGTGCAAGAAAACAGGGATTTCTCATCCAGCCAGGGTGACAATCCATACATGTATGTATGATGACCAAGAAAAAAAAAAGCTGTGTATAAGAAGATTATCTATCATTTTGTGCATTAATTGTCTGCTTACATGACAAGCCAGAAACATTTGGTTGTATGTTGTGAGGAAAGAATTATCATATATTTACATTTATATAGTATTCATCTCCTGTTCAGTGTACATTATCATGATGTCCAGTGAGAAGATTATTTTAGATATATTGAGAAGGGTGGGGTGTGGGGGGGGGGGGGGAGGGATTTGTATACTTGCACAAAATGACTGATTTTGTAAAGAGGGTACCAAAACTGTGTTGTGAACAGAGAAACGTACAATGTGTACAGTATGTGTAGTACACTTTGCTTTCTTTATGTGTGGATGCAACAGTTGATGAGCATTGCTTGGAATCCCAGGCTTAAAAACCACTGCTGTGACAGGTGAGTGACACATGTTGAAGTGCATTTCCTGTGTCAGAAAAGTGGCGGACAAAAACCCTTTGTTGTCAAGTTGCTGTGTCTGAGAACAGTTCTTACATTTTTGTTGTTTGTTTGGTGTTCTTTTGCTGACTTTTGTTCATGTTACAGTTGTTGAATGGTTGCATTTTGTTATGGTTGTAGCTGTTGTGTATAAATTAAGTTTCTTAGTTGTAGAAGTTTGTAATGTACAGCATCTTGCATTGTTTGTTTTACCAGGTTTGTAGGAGAATGTCTCACCATGCTGTACATTGTGACATGCAAATCAAATGGCTGCCCGTGCTGTGCACATATGCTGAGTGATACAGTTTCACACAAGCTGAAGGATTTCTGCTGAGTCTGTGTGGGTGGGGCTGTACATACATACATGTGTCCATGGATCTAGGACTTGGGCAACAAAGTGTGAAAGAGAGGTGGACAGAGTGTGTGTGTGTGTGTGTGTGTGTGTGTGTGAGAGAGAGAGAGAGAGAGAGAGAGAGAGAGAGAGAGAGAGAATATTGAACTTATTTTCATATGTATGTGCATGCAGCATTGAACTTGGTGTCCGTGTTGTACATTGCATACATGTTGATTTTCTCACTGAAAAAAAAAATCTTTTGCCAGAGGACAAGGCAGCAGGGTAGGATGAAAATGTAAGGACGGCTGCTTGGTATGGTGGAAGGGATTGTGAGGGAGGGGGTGTTCCTGTTGGAAGCAGCAGTGGAAGTAACCAGGGTTTCAGCTTCCCAGAATTCAGTCAGGATTCAGGATCATTTTCAGAGAGTACTGCAACTTGAGCAAGTGACACACATGAAAACTGTTGTACATTTAGAGGGAAGAGGGCCTTCAAACCTTAGTAGCTTATGCTTAAAAACAATACAGCACAATACATCTTGTGATGGCATCCAGATACTTTCTTACTCGCACAACTGTTTTATGTCTTTGTACTTTGGGTTACAAAGAAACGACAGTTGCTGTGGGGTCAATTGTTGGAACATGTTTAGGGCTTTGAAACCCAAAAGCTGAAGCAGTTAGGTGGTTATGATGGGATCTTTTAAGACATTGCCAAGGTGCAGGTGGACATTGCTGTTTGTGTCCTGTTGACAGAAAGCGTTTTTATTATTTTAACACTGCACACGTCACCACACATTGTCTGTGAGTATTTTGTGGCCTATGCCTTTGAACTGTCAGATCAAACATTTCCAGAAGACCATTGATTAAAAGAATGTCAATCATATATTCTAGATTTTAAAAGCTTTCTTCTTTTTGGGGCATGGATGGAGTTGGATCATGCGTCTGACCATTCATACAGCCATGGATAAGTGTGTAAACTTTACGGCCACAGTCACTGCAGTTATTCCACTTCTGGACTTTGCGATTCTGAAGTACCTGTGCACATACTGATTAACAAACATGAAACTTGAAAACTGACAGAAATGAAACGCGTATTGCAGGATGAAAAATTACTTGATTAGGCTTGTCATTCACACATAAAAAAAAATCTGTTTTGTTGCCATGGGTTCTTTGACATGTACTTAGTACATGCTGCAATTGGACCTCAGATTACCGTCTCATCTGCAAGACTAGCACCCGGACCACCATGCAATGTGGAGAGTAAAAAATGAGAGTTTTTGCGAGAATCAAACTCTGGATGTTTTATTTCAAGGGAAGCCCTTGACCACTCGGCTTTAGCAAGGGGATGCCAGGTTTCAGTTCTAAGTGGGATGGATATTTTCCTTGTGGCCATTTTCTTTTTTTGGCTTTTACAGCTTTCCTGTTTTTCAGCCTTTTTTCCTTGTCCCTCTCTGCTTTCTGTCTTTTGCCGTCCATTCAGTTGGATGAGAAAATCTTCCCCCCCTTGTTATGTTGTTCTTCAACGTGTCAGAGATTGGTGATGTGCTTGCTAGACTGCTGTCCTCCGACAGTGAGGTCTTTTGTGATTGAATATGTTGTGTTGTATCACTTTTTGTCAGAGCATATTTCTCTGAATGGAATTAAGGCTGCGGTTTCTCGGGAGATGGTTGCCGTAGTGCAACGCTACCCACATCTTTTTTTTCCTTTTTTTCTCTCTGCAAGTGGATTTGTAATTTATCAAAGTTCCCCCGTTGGGATGCCGGGCGCCTTTCAGTATAAATAGCATCCCCACCTTCTGGAAATTCTGTGCAAGAAATGTCCTCTTTTCTATCACTCTCTTCCCCTTTCTTTTTTCAAGCAAGCCTTGAAACTTTTTTTTTCTCTTTTCCACAGTCTATAATGTACTATCTGTGCTGTTTTGCTTTGGCAATTAGGTAGTGAGATGTTAACACTGGGATGGGCACTAGCTGCCCATTCTGCAGTGTTATTTGCCTATATGGCCTATATTATGCATTTTCTGTTGGGCTTTGAAGTATTGTTTTTTCCTTTTTTAAGATTTTTTGTAATCTGGGAATGATAAATTAAGTGGAATGGCTGGTGTCCTCAGCATGGCTTTGTCTTATTTGCCATATGGAGCTAAATGGTTGGGATACTGTGTCATGAACTGTTTTGTGGTTTGTATTAGTGTTTTTTTTTTTGTGTAGATGTGACAGTTTTGTGTTGACTTGTTTGAGCATTTGTATGGTTTGACAGTCCTGATATGGTGGCATGGTTGGCTGGACTATAAGCAACAAGAAGTAACAATTTATGAAACTGAAACTCAAAAGTTTTTTGTGTTTTTTTTTAACAGAATTTTACCAGGGACTTTTTTTTTTTTTTTTAATGTTATGGTTGCTTTTCTGTGCACAAAGTACATGCTGCACACATACCTAAGTTTATCAGTTCATCCAAAAGGCTAGCACCCAGACCAACTGTCAAGATAGAGGAAAGGTAGTGTAAATACTGGTCCATGTGTGGGACTCGAACCCTTGGGCGCTTGCTTCCTAGTCGGATGCACTACCACTAGGCCTCTGCTCCATTGGTGGCTTTGTCTGGAGTGTGCAGAGATAGGCATTTGCTGCCGATGATGGCATCATATTATCATATTGTTATTTGCTGGTGTAATCTGGAAAAAAAACACCCCCCCCCCTCCCCAAAAAACCCCAACAACTTAAAAAAAAATATTATAATGTTTTGTTTATCAGACTTTTTTGTGTGTTAATTTTAAAATTTTAAAATCTGGACATCACAAATGAAATAAGCAGAATTCCTGGCACCTTCAGTTTAGCCAAAGGTTTTCAGTTACAGGGTTTTAGCAGTATAGAACTTTATGGGTGTCATGATGAACTGTTTGTTTTGGAAAGAACATTTGTGGCTTGGCTCTTGCTTTCTGAAGTGAGGATGCTTTTAGGTTTTTACTGTAATTTTAGCATGTTTGGCAATGGCGGACAGCTGGGCTGTAAGCGGCAGTTTAAATGCAGGAGTAAATGGACTTGTACTTTTTCTCTTACATTTTTTCCTGCCCACTTGTTTGGCTTGTTATTTCATGTATACATGTAAACATTAAAAAATTAAAATGATGTTGAAAGATTTTCCTCAGTGGTAGATTGTTGGCAGCATCGCTCCAGTTTTTAGTTGTATAAGTATGCCAATACCAGTACTTGCACTGAATTTTCAGTGGCAAGAATAGGTTAGAGATGTATGTTTGACATCTGGTGTTGAGTACTGGAGGTATTTTTTTTCCTCCCTAGTTTTAACAGCCTTGATATGGATTTTGGCCTGTGGTCAGATGAGATGTGTAGAGGATACCAGTGCACCTTTGGGTGGACCCTAACAAACTGTTTATCACATTTATTTTATTTCATTTGATGTTCATATTTTATACAAACCTAGGGAAAGGCTATCGAGGCCGGACTAGCATGTTAGGTTTATGTGTATGTCAGGCATCAACCCTGACCCTCTTAAATTATTATTATTTTTTTTTTTTGGTACTGTGATGACAAGGTTTATATCCACTTCAAGACAGCGCATCCAGCCTCTCCCTTTCCTCTGGCATTGGATGATCATGTTTTGTTTTTGTTTTACCACTCCCCCTCCCCATGGTGTACAGGGACATATCTATTTCATTCATTGTCCTCCTTTCTGTATAGACATGTTAATAAACCAGGCCGTTCATATCTTTTTTGTTTCATTTTGTTTCTGGTTGTATCTGATTTGTTTTGTTTATGAACTTGGTCATTGTTGTGTGAATAATAATCGAGAAATAATAAGACTTAAAGGTACAGAGTGTGACGATTTTTTGTTGTTGTTGTTGTTGAGAGAGAGAGAGAAAAAAAAATTTTTTGTGGAGAGAGAGAGAGAGAGAGGGGGGGGGGGGAGAAACTGGAGAGAGAGAGAGAGAGAGGGGGGGGGGGAAGAAACGAGAGAGAGAGGGGGAGAAACTGGAGAGAGAGAGAGAACCAAACCACAGTCACGTTTCTTGTTTCTTTCTTCATTTTCACGTCCATGACCAATATTTTTCTCATGGAGTTATTATCAATACATACTGTTTTGTATCCTACCAAACCGACATAGATTCTAAGATCGGCTTGAAAAATGTTTGACGAATATATTTGTTATGCGTTCATGTACACATGATGGGGTTCAGGCACAAAGAAGTCGGCAATATCTATTGCTTTTGGAAGTCTGGGGTAAAATATCCATCCCCCAGCAAGCCACCACTATCAAAACCCATATGGATAAAGAGCCTGATGTTTTAACACGAAGCTGTTAATGTATTGAAGTAAACAAGGAATTAACATTTGCTTACATCATGGTTACTTGCAGGCACGAAAGGAAATGTTTTTAACACATTGTGAGCAAAACACTACACTGCACAAGCGGAGAAATCGAAAGCAGCTTAGGTTCATAGCCTTCTTCGAATAATTTACACCCAAGTAAGATTACCCAAGTTAAAAAAAAAACACATGAGTGAAATGACTATGTTGATGTAACCCCCAAATGGTAAATATACTTTTAAATAATACGAAATTTTGTTATAAAGAATAAAGAGACAATGCGTTCATTCCATACCTACAATCTTACCACTTGAATTCTATTCATAAAGTTTTGATGAATTACTTTAATGTATTATTCATTCACAAAACACACGTGTAAAAGGAATTATTTGCTCTGGCTGTGCAAGGAACAACTGCTTCGGTAAACACGAACAGTGAATAAAGCAAGGGACACAACTCCAAGGCAAGTGCTGGAGAGCTGTCATCCCGTCAGCCAGTGTTGTGTATTATGAAAGGTTCCCGTTGAGAGGGAGAGAACGCGATTTACCAAGAAACTTCCATTAAAAAAAGTTCCTTTTGAGACGTAGAATGCCACGGTTGTAAAATCGAGAATGGAACAAACAGAACATACCGTAAGCTTGTATGCGGGGATTACCAACTGCAAAATTTGAAACAAAAAGATGGAAAGCATTTGCAGAACATTTCGAACACATCTTCAACAGAACCATTTCGCCCTCTCTTGGAAGAACATTATCGGGAATGATCAGAGAGCAAAAATGGTGCAAAGTGAAGCTACTAATAGATAAAAAGGAGAAGAAAAACATCATAGAAACAGATATTTGCGTACACATACAGACGGTCGAGCCACCAAAGGTCAGTCTGGTTAGGGACCTACACTGAAAAGCAAATGAAGAATTCATCAGGGAAGAGAATGCCGCATACATTCACAACCTCCAGCCTGACAATGGCAGCTGAAGCAATGACACATGATGCACGGTGGATGGCGTATGCCTGCAAACCAACATGCCATTGTTCTGACATACTCTGTGAACGCCCTTCAAAAAGCTGAAAGTAGGATGGGGAGTCAAAGAGTGGCACGACTGAAGCAATGCGCAACATCCAGATGTGAAAACTTACGTGACTGTGCTGCCCTGGACTTGCAGGTGTTTAGTGAAATGAGTGAGACTTACTAGTATTGCAACAGCTAGCGGCCTACATCTGGGAAGATCGGAAATCTAGAAAAAGTAGGCCTAACAGAGTATCAAAACACACATACACACAACAACAAACAACAAAAAAGCAAACAAAAAACCCATGGCTACAACTACAAGTCCATCACGCCCTCGATCCACAACAAAGAAAGAATGATATAGGGAGCAGTCGTAAGCCTTACCTAAATGGAAGAGCAAGAACCATTTTGCCAGTAAGCCTATCTTCAAACAGTGTGCAGACTTCTTCGAAATGGCACAGAATTTTACTTGGCCTTCTCAAATACAGGAGACTGAAATTAGAAATGACACGACGTTTATGGCCTCGGAAAGTGATGGAAGCGTTTGTTACCACAGTGAAAAACTGTGTGTGTATATGTGTGTGTGTGTGTGTGTGTGTGTGACTGTGTGTGTGTGTGTGTGTGTGTGTGTGTGTGTGACTCTGTGTGTGTGTGACTGTGTGTGTGTGTGTGTGTGTGTGTGTGACTGTGTGTGTGTGTGTGTGTGTGTGTGTGTGTGTCACTGTGTGTGTGTGTGTCTGTGTGTGTGTGTGTGTGACAGAGGAGAGGGACATGGGAGCGTGAGGAAAAGACATTATCTGCATCATCACCAACAAAAAGAACACAGACAGACAGACAGAGACACACAGACAGACAGAGACAGACACAGACAGACAGACAGACAGAAAAACAGCGGCTGGCACGATCAAAGAAGACACGACGAGGGCGGGCGACATGTGGTCTGAATGCTAGCAGAGAGCTCTTCTACCACTTCAACACGGCAAACACTCCCCCTCCACAACTAGAGTATGGCTGACGACCAGGCGGGGCTAAAATCATTGGAAAACAAAAACGGCCATTTACGAAAAACAAACAAAACAACAACAACAAACGAAACTCACTCATAGATCTCGTAGAGTTAACGTTGTGAGAAGTTTGCAGTTTACAGTGAGAAGGATAGAAAGCAAGGAAAAGCAGAACACGGAGAGAGACAGAGACAGAGACAGAGAGAGATAACTCGCCTTTTTGTACGTGTGTGGCCAACGTTGTATGCACGTCCACACAGCACATTTTTTTTCGTTTTTTTTTCTGTTCTTCTTTTTTTTTATGCATGTGGCTTTCTTCATTAACCAAAAACAACACAAAAAAAAAGAAGAAAAAAAAAGAAGAAAAAAAGAAAAAAAAGAAAAAAAAAAGAAGAAGGAAAGAATTGAATCAGAAGAAAGAAAAAAAAAAGCAAAGACACATTCATTCAGAAATCTGTATCTGTGTGCTTTTCCCTTGACGAATAGTCACTGTGTTACTTACCCAGTTGATACAGCTTGACCAGCGCTTGTTCAAGCAGGGGAAAAGGTGACCGTTATGTTAAAACGACGAGCGCAATCGCCGAGGTCTTATTAGTACAGCGCGGGACTTTCAATCTGGGGTCCTGGGTTCGAATTTCGGTAACCCGCGGATGCCTGGTGGGTAAAGGGTGGAGATTTTTTTTCCGACGGATCTCACAGGTCGACATATACGGTGCAGACCTGCTAGTGCTTGAAGGGGGAGGCGGGGGAGAGGGGGGGGGGAGGGGCTGGTGGAAGGGTGGAGGAGGAGGAGAGAGACAGAGAGAGAGAGAGAGAGAGAGAGAGTGTGTGTGTGTGTGTGTGTGTGCGCGCGCGTACTGCTGTTATCTGTGGACACGAAACTGCAATCAAGTCAACAAATCGAGAACATCTCTTCGCTTTTGCCGCCTTCACCGCCGTCACCCCCCCCCCCTCCATGCCCCTCCCCCCCGACCCTCCCGCCCCCCTACCGCCATCCCCATCAGTCCCTCTCCCCCATCTTATCTTGGTTCCCACCTCCCTCCCTCCCCGGCTGCAGGGGGTCTTCCCATTGATCGCCAGAGATGGAAGAAGAGAAGGGTTGAAAATCGGTCACTCATACACCACCTTCGTTTGAGAGAGAGGGAGGGGGGAGGGAGAGAGGGAGAGAGAGAGAGAGAGGGAGGGAGAATGAGAGAGAGAGAGGGAGGGAGAGAGGGAGAATGAGAGAGAGAGAGGGAGGGAGAGAGGGGAAGGGAGAGAGGGAGAGAGAAAAAGAGAAAGAGAGAAAGAGAGAGAAAGGGGGAGGAGGGGGAGGGATATATATATATATATATATATATATATATAATAAATATATACATATATTTGTATTTGTATTTCTTTTTATCACAACAGATTTCTCTGTGTGAAATTCGGGCTGCACTCCCCAGGGAGAGCGCGTCGCTATACTACAGCGCCACCCTTTTTTTTGTATTTTTTCCTGCAAGCAGTTTTATTTGTTTTTCCTATCGAAGTGGATTTTTCTACAGAATTTTGCCAGGAACAACCCTTTTATTACCGTGGGACCTCGGTTTATCGTCTCATCCGAATGACTAGCGTCCAGATCACCACTCAAGATCTAGTGGAGGGGGAGAAAATATCGGCGG
>NC_134902.1:38148140-38158140 GCF_041734735.1 Babylonia areolata
ATTCACATGCTGAAATCATCTCTCTCTCTCTCTCTCTCTCTCTCTCTCAGAAGAAGAAAGCGACCCGACTCACACGAAATTAAACGAAAACCACGTGCTAAAGCCACCCTTCTCTCTCTCTCTCTCTCTCTCTCTCTCTCTCCTTGTTCACTCACTGAATAAAACTAATCAGTAATCTATTCATTATCTACCACTCGAGCACCAATGGTCCCTGTTCAAGTTGAAATAATCGAGATTCACATGCTGAAATCATCTCTCTCTCTCTCTCTCTCTCTCTCTCTCTCTCTCAGCAAGCGATTCTCGTTTATTTTTGCGTGAGCTTGCTCCAGTGAAGCACAGAACTGAATGAATGTATGAGCTCTATTGACCACTGGTGTCTCTCTTCATTTCACTCTGTCTCTCGAGAATCACGTGCTGAAATCATTTCGTAAAGGACTCTCTGTCTCTCTCTGCCTCTCTGTCTCTGTCTTTCTTTTTCTTTCTCTCTTTCTCTCTTTATTTGTCTCTGCCTCTCTGTCTCTCTGCATTTCTCTCTTTGTGTCTCTGCCCCTCTGTCTCTCTCTCTCTCTTTGTGTCTCTGCCGCTCTGTCTCTCTCTCTTTGTGTCTCTGCCGCTCTCTCTCTCTCTCTTTGTGTCTCTGCCGCTCTCTCTCTCTCTCTCTTTGTGTCTCTGCCGCTCTCTCTCTCTCTCTCTCTTTGTGTCTCTGCCGCTCTCTCTCTCTCTCTCTTTGTGTCTCTGCCGCTCTGTCTCTCTCTCTTTGTGTCTCTGCCCCTCTGTCTCTCTCTGAATCTCTCTCTGTGTCTCTGCCCCTCTGTCTCTCTCTGAATCTCTCTTTGTGTCTCTGCCCCTCTGTCTCTGTCTCTGTCTGAATCTCTCTCTGTGTCTCTGCCCCTCTGTCTCTGTCTCTCTCTGAATCTCTCTTTGTGTCTCTGCCCCTCTCTCTCTCTCTCTCTCTCTCTCTTTGTGTCTCTGCCCCTCTGTCTCTCTCTCTCTCTTTGTGTCTCTGCCCCTCTGTCTCTCTCTCTCTCTTTGTGTCTCTGCCCCTCTGTCTCTCTCTCTCTCTTTGTGTCTCTGCCCCTCTGTCTGTCTCTCTCTCTTTGTGTCTCTGCCGCTCTGTCTCTCTCTCTTTGTGTCTCTGCCCCTCTGTCTCTCTCTGAATCTCTCTTTGTGTCTCTGCCTCTCTGTCTCTCTCTGAATCTCTCTCTGTGTCTCTGCCCCTCTGTCTCTCTCTGAATCTCTCTCTGTGTCTCTGCCCCTCTGTCTCTCTCTCTCTCTCTCTCTCTTTGTGTCTCTGCCGCTCTGTATCTCTCTCTTTGTGTCTCTGCCCCTCTGTCTCTCTCTCTCTCTCTTTGTGTCTCTGCCCCTCTGTCTCTCTCTCTCTCTTTGTGTCTCTGCCCCTCTGTCTCTCTCTCTCTCTTTGTGTCTCTGCCGCTCTGTCTCTCTCTCTTTGTGTCTCTGCTCCTCTGTCTCTCTCTCTCTCCCCCTCTCTCTCACTAACACACACAAACACAGTTTAATCATCAGGCTCATCTCATGTCGGGCGGATGCCGAGTGGTCACGTGCCGGACTGGGACAGGAAGTGAGACTCCACTAGTTCCAGTCCTACACGCGGACCAGGACTTTTTACCCCCCACCCCCCTCATCACTGGACCTTCAGTGGTGGTCTGGGTGCTGGTCAACCGAAAGAAACGGTGAACCAAGGTCCATTGAGCGCACGTAAAAGAACCCACGGCAAGAAAAAGGGCTCCCCCCCCTGACAAGATTCTGTGGAAAACCCACTTTGAAAGGAAAACGAACACGTCCACAGAGAATAAAAAGGAAAAATAACGTATGGATGGCGTTGCTCCAGTGTGGCAACACGTTTACCTTGGGGAGAGCAGCCTGCTTTTCACACAGAGAAATATGTTGAGACAAAAACAGCCAGCCACCAAAAAAACATGAGAAAGAAAACGAAAAAAAAAAAAAAACCACCAAAAAAAAGAAGGAAAAAAAAAGAAAAAAGAAAAAAAAAAAGATGTGCGTGGGGGTGGGTGGGGGGAGGGGTGGGGGGTGGGGGGTGGATAAAAAAAAGGAAGAAGAAGAAAAGAAAAGGAAAAAAAACAACACACACCAACAACAATTGCAACATCAACAACGACTACAAAACTTCTTCTTATGCAATGCGACACAATGCTATGCAATGAACGACAACACACCACACCACACCACACCACACCACACCACACCACACCACACGGCACCACACCACACCACACCACACTACACGGCACCACACCACACCACACCACACCGCACCACACCACACCACACGGCACCACACCACACCACACCACACCACACCACACCACACGGCACCACACCACACTACACGGCACCACACCACACCACACGGCACCACACGCACCACACGGACACACCACCTACACGGCACCACACCACACTACACGGCACCACACCACACTACACGGCACCACACCCACACCACACGGCACCACACCACACCACACGGCACACACCACACTACACGGCACCGCAACACACCACACCACACTACACGGCACCACACCACACTACACGGCACCACACCACACTACACGGCACCACACCACACTACACGGCACCACACCACACTACACGGCACCACACCACACTACACGGCACCACACCACACTACACGGCACCCACGGCACCACACCACACCACACGGCACCACACCACACTACACGGCACCACACCACACTACACGGCACCACACTACACGCACCACCACACGGCACCACACCACACTACACGGCACCACACCACACTACACGGCACCACACCACACTACACGGCACCACACCACACTACACGGCACCACACCACACTACACGGCACCACACCACACCACACCACACCACACCACACCACACCACACCACACCACACCACACTACACGGCACCGCAACACACCACACCACACCACACGGCAGCACACCACATGCACCACACGGCACACACCACGCTACACTACACCACACCACACTATACAGCACACGGCACCACACCACACTACACCACACCACACTATACAGCACACGGCACCACACCACACCACACCACACCACACCACACCACACCACACCACACCACACCACACGGCACCACACCACACCACACCACACCACACGGCACCACACCACACTACACCACACCAACCGGCACCACACCACACCACACCACACCAACCGGCACCACAGCACACCACATCATACTAAAGCACAGCACAGCACAGCACAGCACAGCATACCACGCTACACCACACCACACCACACCACACTACACCACATCACACCAAAGCACAGCACAGCACAGCACAGCACAGCACAGCACACCACACCACACCACACCACACCACACGGCACTACAGCATACTACACCACACCACACCACACCACACCACACGGCACTACACCATACTACACCACACCACGCCACTCCACACCATACCACACCACAACACCACACCACTACACCACACCACACCGCTCCACATCACATCACACCACACCAGACTACACCACACCACGCGTCACCACACTACACCACACCGCTCCACACCACACCACACCACACATCAACAACAACACCTCTGATGCAATACGACACAGTGCTATGCAATGCATGCCACCACACCACACCACACCACACCACACCACACCACACTCCACCACACCACACCACACTATACCACACATCAGCACACCACAGCACACTATGCCACACCACACCACACCACACCACACTATGCCACACCACACTCCACCACGCCACACCACACCACACCACACCACACCGCACTATACCACAGCACACCACAGCACACAACACTCCACCACACCACACCACACCACACCACACCACACAACAGCACAGCACAGCACAGCACACCGCTCCACATCACATCACACCACACCACACCACACCACACCACACCACTCCACACCACATCACACCACACCACACCACACCACACCACACAACAGCACAGCACACCACACCACACCGCTCCACATCACATCACACCACACCACACCACACCACACCACACCACATCACATCACACCACACCACACCACACCACACCACACCACACCACACAACAGCACAGCACACCACACCACACCGCTCCACATCACATCACATCACACCACACCACACCACACCACATCACACCACACCACACCACACCACACCACACCACACCACACAACAGCACAGCACACCACACCACACCGCTCCACATCACATCACACCACACCACACCACACCGCTCCACATCACATCACACCACACCACACCACACCACACCACACGGCACTACACCACACCACACCACACCACACGGCACTACACCACACCACACCACACCACACTACACCACACCACACCGCTCCACATCACATCACACCACACCAGACTACACCACACCACGCGTCACCACACTACACCACACCGCTCCACACCACACCACACCACACATCAACAACAACACCTCTGATGCAATACGACACAGTGCTATGCAATGCATGCCACCACACCACACCACACCACACCACACCACACTCTGCCACACCACATCACACTATACCACACATCAGCACACCACAGCACACTATGCCACACCACACCACACCACACTATGCCACACCACACCACAACACGCGTCACCACACCACACCACACCACATCACAACACACCACACCACACCACATCACAACACACCACACCACACCACACCACACTCCACCACACCACACCACACTATACCACTCATCAGCACACCACACCACACTATGCCACACCACACCACACCACACTCCACCACACCACACCACACTATACCACCCCACCCCACACCACACCGCACTATACCACAGCACACCACAGCACACAACACTCCACCACACCATATCACACCACACCACACCACCCCACCCCACCCCACACCACACCGCACTATACCACAGCACACCACAGCACACAACACTCCACCACACCACACCACACCACACCACACCACACTCCACCACACCACACCACACCACACTATGCCACACCACACCACACCACACCACACCACACCACACCACACTCCACCACACCACACTCCACCACACCACACCACACCACACTATGCCACACCACACCACACCACACCACACTACACCACCTCACACCACGCGTCACCACACCACACCACACCACTCCACACAACAACACACCACACCACACCACACCACACCACTCCACACCACACCACACCACACCACACCACACCACGCGTCACCACACCACACCACACCACTCCACACTATGCCACACCACACCACACCACACCACACCACACCACGCGTCACCACACCACACCACACCACTCCACACTATGCCACACCACACCACACCACACCACACCACACCACACCACACCACACCACACCACGCGTCACCACACCACACCACACCACTCCACACTATGCCACACCACACCACACCACACCACACCACACCACGCGTCACCACACCACACCACACCACTCCACACTATGCCACACCACACCACACCACAGCACACCACACCACAGCACACCACACCACACCACACCACACCACAGCACACCACACCACACCACACAACACAATCTCTCCAGTTCCGGATAAAAAAAAAAAAAAAAAAAAAATCACGTGTGAAGGTCCCAGTCAGAGAATGGAGATTGTCCCAACCGTGCCAAGTCTGTCGATTTCCTGACGCTGTATGCAAATGGAACTCCTGGGAGACAACCGCTGTTACACTGTTACTTCCCCTTGGCTGGTGCCCTTGGTAGCACAGGAAATGAACGTGGTGGCCCACGTCTCCTGAAGCTCCACAAATCAATACATGCTCTGGAACTTAGTATTCTGCAAAGTGGGACCTGTACAGTTATGCTCTACCTTAAAGGCGATCTTTGTGTTGTGTTCCGTTAGCGTGAGTAATTATTGTCTCAACATAGTTTTCTTTTTTGGAGCGGTTGGAGGGGGAGGGGGGTTATGGGGGGGAGGGTAGGGGGGGCGTGAAATTCTGGCTACTGTTCTCTAAGAGAGAGAAAGACAGAGAGACAGAGACATAGAGGGTGAGAGGACAAGACTAGACAAGACATTTTTCTTTATTTCCGAGGATAATAGATTATGCACTGGTGTGCTTTAAAAAAATCAATTTTTTTTGTATTCTGTTCCCGCCCCAAACAGGGTCTACTCTACACAATACTTAGCTTAGATAAAGGCATAAACGTTGTGGTAAGACAATACATAGGAATAAAACATGAAAAGGCACACACACACACACACGCACACGCACACGGACACACACACACACACACACACACACACACACACACACAGAGGCATGTCAGTGCAGCACCATCCATAAAAACGAAAACGTCCCGGTTCAAATGTGATTTGAATCCAGAATCTGTCGCTTTGTGGGACTGTTCTCTTCCGCTTGCCCAACGGCCCTTTCTCAAGTGTCCAGTCTTCATGTAAAACGGAAATATCACTCTTGTGTAAAACGGTAATGTCACTCTTGTGTTAAACGGTCAGTGTCACTCTTGTGTTAAACGTAATGTCATTCTTGTGTAAAACGGTAATGTCACTCTTGTGTTAAACGGTCAGTGTCACTCTTGTGTTAAACGTAATGTCACTCTTGTGTAAAACGGTAATGTCACTCTTGTGTTAAACGGTCAGTGTCACTCTTGTGTTAAACGGTCAATGTCACTCTTGTGTAAAACGGTCAATGTCACTCTTGTGTTAAACGGTCAATGTCACTCTTGTGTAAAACGTAAATAATGTCACTCTTGTGTTAAACGTAATGTCACTCTTGTGTAAAATGGTCAAGGTCACTCTTGTGTTAAACGTAATGTCACTCTTGTGTTAAACGTAATGTCACTCTTGTGTTAAACGTAATGTCACTATTGTGTAAAACGGCCAATTTCACTCCGGTTTAAATCGGTGAAATGTCACTCCTGTGTAAAACGGTCTGTACCACCCATGTGTGAGATGACAATGTCAGTTCGTTAAGCCTTCCAGTTCCCCAGGGGTAGGGGGAGGGAAGAACACTGTGTCGCGATAACACTTCTCCGGCCAGTGTACCGCACAGCACGGCTCAGGGACAGATTCCTTTCAGCCTGGGTCCGTGTCGCACGGTGTGTGTGTGGACGTGAGGAAAAGTGCCAGACGGGACACTGGACTGGTCTGGATCTCAACGAGTCTCACCGAGCTGGTGTCTGGACTGGTCTGGATCTCAACGAGTCTTCCCCAGCTGGTGTCTGGACTGGTCTGGATCTCAACGAGTCTTCCCCAGCTGCTGGCAGCAGGGAGGGGGGGACAAGAGGAAATTATCTGTTCCTGTTTTTCTGCGGGGTGGGGTGAGAGAGAGAGAGGGAGGATGGAGGGAGAGAGAGAGAGAGAGAGAGAGAGTGCGAGAGAGAGAGAGAGAGAGGAGAGGGTGAGAGAGAGAGAGGAGAGAAAGAGTGAGAGAGAGAGAGGAGAAAAAGAGTGAGAGAGAGAGCGGAGAGAGTGAGAGAGAGAGGGGAGAGAGAGAGTGAGAGAGGAGAGAGTGAGAGAGAGTGAGAGAGAGGAGATAGAGAGAGACAGAGAGAGAGAGGAGAGTGAGTGAGGAGAGGGTGAGAGAGAGAGAGAGAGGAGAGGGTGAGAGAGAGAGGAGAGAAAGAGTGAGAGAGAGAGCAGAGAGAGTGAGAGAGAGTGGGGAGAGAGAGTGAGCGAGGAGAGAGTGAGAGAGAGAGGGGAGAGAGAGTGAGAGAGAGTGACAGAGAGAGGAGAGAAAGTGAGAGAGTGGAGTGAGAGTGAGAGAGGAGTGAGAGTGTGAAAGAGAGAGGAGAGAGAGAGAGAGTGAGAGAGCGGAGAGAGAGAGAAGAGAGAGAGAGGGAGAGAGAGAGAGGAGAGAGAGAGAGAGAGAGGAGAGAGAGTGAGAGAGAGAGAGGGAGAGAGAGAGGAGAGAGAGAGAGTGAGAGAGAGAGTGAGAGAATGAGAGAGAGAGAGTGAGAGAGAGGAGTGAGAGAGTGAGAGAGGAGAGAGACAGAGAGAGAGAGAGACAGAGAGAGAGAGAGAGTGGGAGAGGAGAGAGAGAGGAGAGAGAAAGAGAGTGAGAGAGAGAGAGGAGAGAGAGTGTGAGAGAGAGACACACAGAGACAGAGAGAGAGAGTGTAAATGCCGATAAAATGGAAGCGTCTCGACTTGACGAACGTTCAGCCTGTCGAGGTTGACAACTTGTGGTGGTGACGTCACTCTAAAGATGCGTCACGCGGTTTGACGAATGCTGTTGTTGGTGGAAACTTCTCCGGGGACTTTGCGTGCCGAGACCTGTTGTTTGTTCAGCGAATAACGGATCACTTGTAACGGTATCAAGACCAACCCGGTGTAGCAACCTGTTCATATCCCCGACCCCCTGCCGCTGGGCGCTCATCAATCGTTTCCTGTGTCATTCAATCAGGTTTCAGTTGCGCATACTAGCACACTCATACAGACATGTAACATTTTATGTGTATGACCGGTCTGTTTATTTATCTCACCATGTTTATTTACCCCACCATGTAGGCCGCCATACTCTGTTTCCAGGGGTGTGCATGCTGGGTATGTTCTTGTTTCCGTAACCACTGAACGCTGACATGGATTACCGGAAAAAAAAATCTCGATCCTTTACTCACCAAGCGCCGTTACCGACATTCGAAGCCGGGACCCTCAGATTGAAAGTCTAACGCTCTTACCACTCAGCTATTGCGCCCGAAGGTTGGCTCAATTAGAATCGATACAGGCTGTCAAAGGGATCCCCAACCCCCTCCCCCCCTTGCCCCCCCCCCATGCCCCCCACACCCCCCATCCACACACATGTTTGCTTCCGTTAATAGACAGGAGAGACCCGTGCTTAGGCTACATGACTTGTGGAGGCGCGTCAGGTGATCTGTGCTCTCGAAGCTGATTGGGTCTCCAAAGCTGCGAGCAACAAAGTCGTTTGAGAGAGGCTGAATGTCCGAAACAACAGGCTTCAGTTTTCGACGTTTTGATTGACATTGTGTGTGTGTGTGTGTGTGTGTGTGTGTGTGTGTGTGTGTGTGCATATGATGGCACTTCATTGCACAGAGTGTAGCGACGCACTCTCCCCTGGGGAGTGCAGCCCGAAGTTCACACTGGCAGAGAAATCTGTTGTGACATAAAAGAGAAATACAAAACACAAAATAAAAGTCAGATGCGCAAAATACAAAATAAAAGTTAGATGCATATTCGCAAGATCCAAGATGGCCGCGGAAGTCTCCGGCGGTCTGTTTGTAACGAAGAGGAGAGGTTCAGAGTATTGGCATGTCAAGACAGACGCCACGTATCCCTTCTTCCTCTTTTTTCAATAGCTTGATTAAACCAGTGGTGGTATCCAGTTAGTGGGTGTCCGTCCTGACAGGCCACAACTGATTCGATGCTTGTCCTAAATGACACATAGGTGTGTGGGGGAAGGGGGGGAGAGTAGGGGGTGGTGGTGGGTGGGGGGTGGGGGGGGCATGCGTGGAATCCGGCAGTGGGGTGGGGTTGGGGGAGGGGGGCTGGGCGATAGGGAGTGGTGAAGTTTAACTCACTCGGTACGGCCAATCTTCTCCCTTTTTCTTTTCTCCCACAGACACGCCATAAGATGTCCAGTGGGTTGATTGTCTGTATCACACCCAGCCTGAAGCTTTCGCCGTGAGAAAAGCGTTGTTCTTTGTCTTCTTCCGCCTCCTCAGTGTGAAAATCTTCCGCTCGTCACACTTCGGTGACGTCAACAGCGGGGTGAAAGGTTGTCGTCGTTGTCGTTGTCGTCGCTTCTTTTGGTCCTTGGAACGGAGAGAGTTAAAGCTTCCACACACACACAGGGCGTGACGGAATCGTCTTCACAATACACACAAAATGAGCCCCCCGAAAGAACTATCCGTGTCCTTTTTC
>NC_134902.1:38160640-38165640 GCF_041734735.1 Babylonia areolata
ATGGAAACCCTCAGACAGGTGGTGACATGGAAACCCCCAGACAGGTGGTGACATGGAAACCCCCAGACAGGTGGTGACATGGAAACCCTCAGACACGTCCTGACATGGAAACCCCCAGACAGGTGGTGACATGGAAACCCCCAGACAGGTGGTGGCGTGGAAACCCTCAGACAGGTCCTGACATGGAAACCCCCAGACAGGTGGTGACATGGAAACCCCCAGACAGGTGGTGACATGGAAACCCTCAGACACGTCCTGACATGGAGACCCCCAGACAGGTGGTGACATGGAAACCCCCAGACAGGTGGTGACATGGAAACCCTCAGACAGGTGGTGACATGGAAACCCCCAGACAGGTGGTGACATGGAAACCCCCAGACAGGTGGTGACATGGAAACCCTCAGACAGGTGGTGACATGGAAACCCTCAGACAGGTGGTGACATGGAAACCCCCAGACAGGTCCTGACATGGAAACCCCCAGATAGGTCCTGACATGGAAACCCCAAGGGGAATGGAAAGAGAGGCCGACCAAGAAGGATCTGGCGAAGAAACCTCCAGACAGACAGCACGATGAGACCTCCAGGCAGACAGCACGATGAAACCTCCAGACAGCACGATGAAACCTCCAGACAGCACGATGAAACCTCCAGACAGACAGCACGATGAAACCTCCAGACAGACAGCACGATGAAACCTCCAGGCAGACAGCACGATGAAACCTCCAGACAGCACGATGAAACCTCCAGGCAGACAGCACGATGAAACCTCCAGACAGCACGATGAAACCTCCAGGCAGACAGCACGATGAAACCTCCAGGCAGACAGCACGATGAAACCTCCAGGCAGACAGCACGATGAAACCTCCAGGCAGACAGCACGAAGAAACCTCCAGGCAGACAGCACGATGAAACCTCCAGGCAGACAGCACGATGAAACCTCCAGGCAGACAGCACGATGAAACCTCCAGGCAGACAGCACGATGAAACCTCCAGACAGCACGATGAAACCTCCAGACAGCACGATGAAACCTCCAGGCAGACAGCACGAAGAAACCTCCAGGCAGACAGCACGATGAAACCTCCAGGCAGACAGCACGATGAAACCTCCAGGCAGACAGCACGATGAAACCTCCAGGCAGACAGCACGATGAAACCTCCAGGCAGACAGCACGATGAAACCTCCAGGCAGACAGCACGATGAAACCTCCAGGCAGACAGCACGATGA
Source organism: Babylonia areolata (assembly GCF_041734735.1). Taxonomy (NCBI): domain Eukaryota; kingdom Metazoa; phylum Mollusca; class Gastropoda; order Neogastropoda; family Buccinidae; genus Babylonia; species Babylonia areolata. Next base: position 38,161,867 of record NC_134902.1, read on the forward strand.
AACCTCCAGGCAGACAGCACGATGAAACCTCCAGACAGACAGCACGATGAAACCTCCAGGCAGACAGCACGATGAAACCTCCAGGCAGACAGCACGATGAAACCTCCAGGCAGACAGCACGATGAAACCTCCAGGCAGACAGCACGATGAAACCTCCAGACAGCACGATGAAACCTCCAGACAGACAGCACGATGAAACCTCCAGGCAGACAGCACGATGAAACCTCCAGACAGCACGATGAAACCTCCAGACAGACAGCACGATGAAACCTCCAGACAGCACGATGAAACCTCCAGGCAGACAGCACGATGAAACCTCCAGGCAGACAGCACGATGAAACCTCCAGACAGCACGATGAAACCTCCAGACAGCACGATGAAACCTCCAGACAGACAGCACGATGAAACCTCCAGACAGCACGATGAAACCTCCAGGCAGACAGCACGATGAAACCTCCAGACAGCACGAAGAAACCTCCAGACAGCACGATGAAACCTCCAGACAGCACGATGAAACCTCCAGACAGCACGAAGAAACCTCCAGACAGCACGATGAAACCTCCAGACAGCACGATGAGACCTCCAGACAGCACGATGAAACCTCCAGGCAGACAGCACGATGAAACCTCCAGACAGCACGATGAAACCTCCAGGCAGACAGCACGATGAGACCTCCAGGCAGACAGCACGATGAGACCTCCAGACAGCACGATGAAACCTCCAGGCAGACAGCACGATGAAACCTCCAGGCAGACAGCACGATGAAACCTCCAGACAGCACGATGAAACCTCCAGGCAGACAGCACGATGAAACCTCCAGGCAGACAGCACGATGAAACCTCCAGGCAGACAGCACGATGAAACCTCCAGGCAGACAGCACGATGAAACCTCCAGGCAGACAGCACGATGAAACCTCCAGGCAGACAGCACGATGAAACCTCCAGGCAGCACGATGAAACCTCCAGACAGCACGATGAAACCTCCAGGCAGACAGCACGAAGAAACCTCCAGGCAGACAGCACGATGAAACCTCCAGGCAGACAGCACGATGAAACCTCCAGGCAGACAGCACGATGAAACCTCCAGACAGCACGATGAGACCTCCAGGCAGACAGCACGATGAAACCTCCAGACAGCACGAAGAAACCTCCAGACAGCACGATGAAACCTCCAGACAGCACGATGAAACCTCCAGACAGCACGAAGAAACCTCCAGACAGCACGATGAAACCTCCAGGCAGACAGCACGATGAAACCTCCAGGCAGACAGCACGATGAAACCTCCAGACAGCACGATGAAACCTCCAGACAGCACGATGAAACCTCCAGACAGACAGCACGATGAAACCTCCAGACAGCACGATGAAACCTCCAGGCAGACAGCACGATGAAACCTCCAGACAGCACGAAGAAACCTCCAGACAGCACGATGAAACCTCCAGACAGCACGATGAAACCTCCAGACAGCACGAAGAAACCTCCAGACAGCACGATGAAACCTCCAGACAGCACGATGAAACCTCCAGGCAGACAGCACGATGAAACCTCCAGACAGACAGCACGATGAAACCTCCAGGCAGACAGCACGATGAAACCTCCAGGCAGACAGCACGATGAAACCTCCAGACAGCACGATGAAACCTCCAGGCAGACAGCACGATGAAACCTCCAGGCAGCACGAAGAAACCTCCAGACAGACAGCACGATGAAACCTCCAGACAGCACGATGAAACCTCCAGGCAGACAGCACGATGAAACCTCCAGACAGCACGAAGAAACCTCCAGACAGCACGATGAAACCTCCAGGCAGACAGCACGATGAAACCTCCAGGCAGACAGCACGATGAAACCTCCAGGCAGACAGCACGATGAAACCTCCAGGCAGACAGCACGATGAAACCTCCAGGCAGACAGCACGATGAAACCTCCAGGCAGACAGCACGATGAAACCTCCAGACAGCACGATGAAACCTCCAGACAGCACGATGAGACCTCCAGGACAGACAGCACGATGAAACCTCCAGGCAGACAGCACGATGAAACCTCCAGGCAGACAGCACGATGAAACCTCCAGGCAGACAGCACGATGAAACCTCCAGGCAGACAGCACGATGAAACCTCCAGACAGACAGCACGATGAAACCTCCAGACAGCACGATGAGACCTCCAGGCAGACAGCACGATGAGACCTCCAGACAGCACGATGAAACCTCCAGGCAGACAGCACGATGAAACCTCCAGACAGCACGATGAAACCTCCAGACAGCACGATGAGACCTCCAGGCAGACAGCACGATGAGACCTCCAGACAGACAGCACGATGAGACCTCCAGGCAGACAGCACGATGAGACCTCCAGACAGACAGCACGATGAAACCTCCAGACAGCACGATGAAACCTCCAGACAGCACGATGAGACCTCCAGGCAGACAGCACGATGAGACCTCCAGGCAGACAGCACGATGAGACCTCCAGGCAGACAGCACGATGAAACCTCCAGACAGCACGATGAGACCTCCAGGCAGACAGCACGATGAAACCTCCAGGCAGACAGCACGATGAAACCTCCAGACAGCACGATGAGACCTCCAGGCAGACAGCACGATGAGACCTCCAGGCAGACAGCACGATGAGACCTCCAGGCAGACAGCACGATGAAACCTCCAGACAGCACGATGAGACCTCCAGGCAGACAGCACGATGAGACCTCCAGGCAGACAGCACGATGAGACCTCCAGGCAGACAGCACGATGAGACCTCCAGGCAGACAGCACGATGAAACCTCCAGGCAGACAGCACGATGAAACCTCCAGACAGCACGATGAAACCTCCAGGCAGACAGCACGATGAGACCTCCAGGCAGACAGCACGATGAGACCTCCAGACAGCACGATGAGACCTCCAGGCAGACAGCACGATGAGACCTCCAGACAGACAGCACGATGAAACCTCCAGACAGCACGATGAAACCTCCAGACAGCACGATGAAACCTCCAGGCAGACAGCACGATGAAACCTCCAGACAGACAGCACGATGAAACCTCCAGACAGACAGCACGATGAGACCTCCAGACAGACAGCACGATGAAACCTCCAGACAGACAGCACGATGAAACCTCCAGACAGCACGATGAAACCTCCAGGCAGACAGCACGATGAAACCTCCAGACAGACAGCACGATGAAACCTCCAGACAGCACGATGAAACCTCCAGGCAGACAGCACGATGAAACCTCCAGACAGCACGATGAAACCTCCAGACAGACAGCACGATGAAACCTCCAGACAGCACGATGAAACCTCCAGACAGACAGCACGATGAAACCTCCAGACAGACAGCACGATGAAACCTCCAGGCAGACAGCACGATGAACCTCCAGACAGCACGATGAAACCTCCAGGCAGACAGCACGATGAAACCTCCAGACAGCACGATGAAACCTCCAGCAGACAGCACGATGAAACCTCCAGACAGCACGATGAAACCTCCAGACAGACAGCACGATGAAACCTCCAGACAGCACGATGAAACCTCCAGACAGACAGCACGATGAAACCTCCAGACAGCACGATGAAACCTCCAGACAGACAGCACGATGAAACCTCCAGACAGCACGATGAAACCTCCAGACAGACAGCACGATGAAACCTCCAGGCAGACAGCACGATGAAACCTCCAGACAGCACGATGAAACCTCCAGGCAGACAGCACGATGAAACCTCCAGGCAGACAGCACGATGAAACCTCCAGACAGCACGATGAAACCTCCAGG
>NC_134902.1:38178140-38180640 GCF_041734735.1 Babylonia areolata
AAAAAAAGAAAGAAAGAAAAAGAAAGAAAAAGAAAAACGGTTGATAGGTTTAAAAACGATGCGTGGATCTTCTTCTGCCATTCATGCGGAATGCTTGTGACTGAACACATATACAACTAGTTATTCACGTGGTCTCATACGATTCGGTGGTTTTTTTTTGTTTGTTTTTTTGTTGTGAAGAGTCTGTATTGTAAGTGGGATTTTTGTGTGTGTGGCTTTTTACACTGAAATGACGTTAAACCAAAGAAAAGATATACGTTTCTGTTTTTAACGTGTTTTTAAAATTTTTTATTGTGGGCTCTATCAGTTTTTTTCAACTTTAAAGTTTCCGCTGACAACTTGAGGCGTTCATCGATCGTCTGTAAGCCTTGCTGGTGAGTTTCTGCAGTTTACTTTTTTGTTGTGAGTGAGTGAGTGTGAGGTGTGTGTGTGTGTGTGTGTGTGTGTGTGTGTGTGTGTGTGTTTAAACCTGCGCGCTTTCATGGACTAAAGTAAAAGACTGAAGCAAACTGGTAAAAACAAAACAGAACAACCCCCACCCCCATAAAAAAAACAAAAAAAAAACTACAACAAACATGTGTAGATGAGAGAGAGAGACCCACACATACTTTGACACCAGGACATTGTATTGACAATAACTGCAAAGTCCAAATCACGGTCAAAGGGGTGCACGGTTTGCAGTCAGTCGAAAGTGTCAGTCCGGTCGAATCAAAGACACTCGACTTCTCAGGATACCTCACGTCAGAAGTAAGACCTATGGACACAGATCGTTTTCTTTTCAATCGCCAAAGACGTGGAACAAGCTCCCTGATAACCTCCGTCATTCTGATTCCCTCGCATCTTTTAAATCTCGTCCCAAAAATCACCTTTTCCCTCAGCAATAAGTTCAATTGTGGCAGGTCCACTTCCTTTGCGTTAGCTGTGCTTGACTATGTGTGTATACATATATATGTGTACATAACTACATGCATGTATATGAATGTGTATTGTGTGTGCGTGTGTTTATGTAAGTTTGTGCCTGCCTATGTGTGCGTATGTGTTAGGGTAGCTGTTAGATACACATGTATGTTAAAATGTATGTATGCAGTGTGTGTGTGTGTGTGTGTGTGTGTGTGTGTGTGTGTGTGTGTGTGTGTGTGTGTGTGTGTGTGTGTGTAGTCACATTTTGGTGTGTGTATGTAACATAGATATAATGTTTTATGTTAACAAAAGCGTTTTTGTAAAGCACCTAGAGCAGATTTCTGGATAGTGTGCTATATAAGTATCCATTATTATTATTATTATCATTATTACTAAAACACGAAAGTGTCAGTCCGGTCGAATCTAAGACACTAAAACACGAAAGCCTGTAAACACATTCAGTGATGAAAAGTGACCCGGAATGTTCAACAAACGGGTAAAAACGTGTACAAGCAATGCTGTGTTTGGTGTCTCTCCACATCTGAAACACCGAAGGCACTGTACCAATCAGGAATTCGGCACACAGTTTTTTTCGCCCCTGAGTTGCGCGCCGTCAAGTTATCATGTCTGGAGCGTGCGACCACACCTCGCCACAGTCATAAACTGCGCGCCCGGATACAGTCGCTCATACAGTGTGTGTGTGTGTGTGTGTGTGTGCAGTGCGTGCAGTGCGTGCATGTGTGAGTATGCACACTGAGTTTTTATACTGCAACATAAATAGTTCACTCCATAAAACCTGTACACAGGCTGAAATAACTATTACAGCTGTTGACTGTTTGAAATACCGAAATCCACAGAGCAGTTGAAAACTCTGCCTTTGATGACTGTCTTGGGGACATTCAGTTTGCATCATACAGTTTTTCTGCCTTTGATGACGGTCTTGGGGACATTCAGTTTAAACTTATCATGGCATCTGCAAAAATTGATTTAGTCTCAAGACGGCGGTGTACCAGTGAAAAAAGTCTTTTAGCATCGCAACAGCCTGTTGAAATGGTTTGCTTTCATTTTTCAAGCTTTAAACTAATATAAGCTTTGCTGTGGCATGAATATGGAAAAAAAAAAATCTATTTAGTCTTCTCTGGAGTTTTCATCATTCCATACCGGACAAATATTACACAGCGAGAGAGAGAGAGAGAGAGAGAGAGAGAGAGAGAGAGAGAGAGAGAGAGAGAGAGAGAGAGAGAGAGAGAGAGAAATTGCATATCGATCTTTTTCAGTGTCATTGTTGCATTCCATTCTGCATCGTCTCTTCAGTGGAACTGTTCTATGTTTCATGGATCAGCATCGGTGTATAGCCTACACACACACACACACACACACACACACACACACACACACACACACACACACATACATATATATATATATATGCATACACACACACACACACACACACACACACACACACACATATATATATATATATATATATATATATATGCATACACACACACACATATATATGCATGCACACACACACACACACACACATATATATATATATATATATATATATATATATATGCATACACACACACAC
>NC_134902.1:38185640-38195640 GCF_041734735.1 Babylonia areolata
ACAGAGAGAGACAGAGACAGAGAGGAAGGGGGAAGGGGCAGAACAAGGTCACCAACAAAAGAGAGTTGTTGAGACACAAGTGTTCTTTGTTTATGCTCTCCCTTGAAGAAACTGGATTTCGTGATAGAAAAAAAAAATCTTGTAAGTGTCTACGTGTTTTTGTGTTTTTAGATTATTTTTTAACGTAAATATACATTTCTGTTTCTGCACATAAGTGAGAGACAGAGTATGTGTGTGTGTGTGTGTGTGTGTGTGTGTGTGTGTGTGTGTGTGTGTGTGTGTGTGTGTGTGTGTGAGAGAGAGATATATACGGATTTAGATACGGATGTTTTATTCAATATAGGTCATGGCCCCTCATGAAGGGGTGATGTAAACAAGTAATACAGAGGAATAACACAATTACCAACGTTTTAAGAGAGAGAGAGAGAGAGAGAGAGAGAGAGAGAGAGAGACACAGAGAGAGAGAGAGAGAGAGAGAGACAGACAGACAGACAGACAGAGACAGAGACAGACAGACAGACAGACAGAGCTCATAGAACTACGTTATCACAAGGCAGACTGTTTTGTTTGTTTACGTTCTCTCTTGATGAAACTTGAATTCGTGGTCATAAAAACGATAATTATTGTTTTCTTTACAGTGTCTACGTGATTTTTTTTTTTACAATCATCTTTTTTACGTAAACATACACTCGTGTTTCTGCACATTAGAGAGCGAGAGAGAGCGAGAGAGAGAGAGAGAGAGAGAGAGAGAGAGAGAGAGAGATAGAGACAGAGACAGACAGGCAGACAGACAGACAGAGATATACAGAGGCGTACAAATTCAGAAAAGAACACAGTTCGCGTTCTCTAACAGGCATGTGGTATGGTGTGGTCAGGATGGGGATAAGGTGGGGAGGGGGAAGAAGGAGGGTCAGGGGATTGGGGGTGGGGGGGGGAGGGGGGTCAAGGGGAGAGGGGGTAGAGAAAAGAAAAGAGATTTATAATGGAAAGACGAATTGGGAGGCTCACCCCCCCCCCCCTATGTCTCACCAACCCCTTCCCCCTCCTCTTCCTCCACCCTCCCCCACACACACACACCCACCACACTCCGACACCCACAGTCCAAAATAACTCTCTTTCCTCCCCTTTTCTTTCCAAAAAAAAAAAAAAACCCCAAACAAACAAACAAAAAAAATCTCTCGACCACCTTGGCAGGCAATTCTCAGAATCAACAATCCAGGGATAAACCGAATGACTCGAATTTCTTCTGTTATTCCACTCCACCTTCCCTCCCACCCCCACCCCCCGCCTGCCACCTCACCTTATCCCCCTCCCACCCCCACCCTGTTACCTCATCCCCCCCCCCCTGCCCCTATAGCTGCCAGAATAGGCCCCCCGAGCATAAAATAGAAGTACCGTCAGTCTTCGGTAATCCAGTTGGCAAGGAGGGTGCTTAAGACTGTGCGTGTTTTACAACTGAGCCCACGACGAGCCTGTATTATTATTATTATTATTATTATTATTATCATTTGTTTGTTTGTGTATTTATTCATTCACTTATCTGTTTATCTACTTATCTATTTGTTTATTCATGGTGAGTCGGAAAGTCGGATGAAACAAATAGGCTGCACATGTAGACAGAAAAAAAAAAAGGTGGCGCTGCACCAGTGGCAACGCGCGCTCTCTCTCTTCCTCTTGAGAAGAACTGCCCGATTTTCATTTTCACACAGAGATATGTCGTGACAATACAATACAATACAATACAACACAACACGATGCAATGCTATGTAATGCAATACAATGCATTCCAATGCAAGGCAAGGCAATGCAATACAATGCAACACAATACCATGCAACATACAACACTACACTACACTACACTGCACTACAATAAATTAAATACAATAAAATAAATTTACTGTGTTACGTGTGTGTAGTGTAAGTTGCTCATGGGCAAAGGTCTGTGTGTGTGTGTTGAGAGGGGTGGGAGGAGGTATGGCCGGTCCGTTGTTGGTAGTGTTGACAAACAGTCACTTTTGTCTGACGTAACTTGTTCATTGGGGGTAGGTCGGGGGTGGGTGACCGGGGAATATGTCTGTCGGTAAAAAAAAAAGAAAAGAAAAAACAAAAAAGAAAAAAAAAGAAAAAACAAAACAAAAACAAAAAAACAAATATACAAACAAACAAAAAACATTTACAAAAAAAAAACAACCCAACAACCCCATCCAGGCCTGATTGCTTCTGTTACATTAATTTTGTCCAATTGTAGGGCATAGTCATAGGAGAAAGTCTCTGTGTGTATGTGTGTGTTTGGGTTGGGGGGTGGGGGGTGGATAGGGTGTGGGCGGGTTGACGGAGGGGGCAGGTTAAGTCTATATAGATAGCTGACAGCCTTTACAACAGTTACCTTTTGTCAACAGCGTAATTTGCTCCTTGGGGGAGGGGGGGGGGGGGAGTTAAGGTAGGTCTATGGTCGGTAACAATGACAGGTTTGTGTTTTTCTCTGTTGCATAACTTCGCTCATTTGGGACAGTCGGGAGGTAATGAGGTCTTTTGTTGGCTGGGCCGGGAGAGGCTTCTGTGTCTGTGGAAAGAGGAAGGTGGGAGAATGGTTACAACAGCTGCCAATACAGAGAGTCCGTGAGGGTGTGGGTTCGAATCCCGCTCTCGCCCTTTCTCCCAAGTTAGACTAGGAAATCAAACTGAGCGTCAAGTCATGCGGATGGGACGATAAACCGAGGTCCCGTGTGCAGCACTGCACTTGGCGCACTGAAAAAGAACCCATGGCAACGAGAGTGTTGTCCTCTGGCAAAATTATGTGAAAAGAAATCCACTCGGATAGGTACACAAATACATAAGCATGCACTCAAGGCCTGACTAAGCTCGTTGGGTTACGCTGCTGGTCCGGCATCTGCCTAGCTGATGTGGTGTAGCGTATAATTATGGATTTGTCCGAACGCAGTGACGCCTCCTTGAAAAACTAAACCAAAACTGTGGAGTCGTGTTCGTCTGGCGACTCAGAGGTGAGGGAAACGGGGCCTGTATTTTGGACGCAGCTGACGTAAAAATAACCACAGTCACACGCACACACAGTAACCACAGTAATCAGAGGATGACCTGCATGGATGCACAACACAGAACAGACATGTTGGGTTCCGTCTGTGGAGCTGCATCAGCACGTGACTCAGGGGAGACAAACGAGGTCTGTTACATGTGGGAGCCGGAAGTGACGTCAAGCACAGCGCCCTGCTTCTTTGGTGACCGTGTCCTGTGAGGTGTCGGTTAACTTCCTGTGAGGTGTCGGTTAACTCCGTGTCCTGTGAGGTGTCGGTTAACTTCCTGTGAGGTGTCGGTTAACTTCCTGTGAGGTGTCGGTTAACTCCGTGTCCTGTGAGGTGTCGGTTAACTTCGTGTCCTGTGAGGTGTCGGTTAACTTCCTGTGAGGTGTCGGTTAACTTCCTGTGAGGTGTCGGTTAACTCCGTGTCCTGTGAGGTGTCGGTTAACTTCCTGTGAGGTGTCGGTTAACTTCCTGTGAGGTGTCGGTTAACTCCGTGTCCTGTGAGGTGTCGGTTAACTTCCTGTGAGGTGTCGGTTAACTTCCTGTGAGGTGTCGGTTAACTCCGTGTCCTGTGAGGTGTCGGTTAACTTCCTGTGAGGTGTCGGTTAACTTCGTGTCCTGTGAGGTGTCGGTTAACTCCGTGTCCTGTGAGGTGTCGGTTAACTTCCTGTGAGGTGTCGGTTAACTTCGTGTCCTGTGAGGTGTCGGTTAACTCCGTGTCCTGTGAGGTGTCGGTTAACTGCGTGTCCTGTGAGGTGTCGGTTAACTTCCTGTGAGGTGTCGGTTAACTTCGTGTCCTGTCGGTTAACTTCGTGTCCTGTCGGTTAACTTCGTGTCCTGTGAGGTGTCGGTTAACTTCGTGTCCTGTCGGTTAACTTCGTGTCCTGTGAGGTGTCGGTTAACTTCGTGTCCTGTGAGGTGTCGGTTAACTTCCTGTGAGGTGTCGGTTAACTTCCTGTGAGGTGTCGGTTAACTCCGTGTCCTGTGAGGTGTCGGTTAACTTCCTGTGAGGTGTCGGTTAACTTCCTGTGAGGTGTCGGTTAACTTCGTGTCCTGTCGGTTAACTTCGTGTCCTGTGAGGTGTCGGTTAACTTCGTGTCCTGTGAGGTGTCGGTTAACTTCCTGTGAGGTGTCGGTTAACTTCGTGTCCTGTGAGGTGTCGGTTAACTTCCTGTGAGGTGTCGGTTAACTCCGTGTCCTGTGAGGTGTCGGTTAACTTCCGTCAAGACACGCTGCTCCCCCCTCAACTGTGACATAAAGTGATACAATAATAATTCAATGCAATGCAATACAATAGAATGCTATACAATACAATACAATACAATACAAAACGGCGCAACGCAATACAAGGCAATGCAACACAATACAATGGGATGCAATACAAGACAATATGATGCAATGCAATGCAATACAAGACAATGCTATGTAATGCAATAGAATGTGGTGGTGGTGCGGGGGTTGGGGGGGGGGGAGAAAGAAGGGGGGGAGGTAGGTCTAAAGTAGGTAACATTTACAGAAGCATGACGTTTTTGTTAATTGCATTACCTGCTCATTCAGAGTAGGGAGTTATTGTTGGTAACAGTGACAGATTTTTCGTTTTTATCCATTGTATAACCTTTGCATTTGAGAACAGTATTTTCCGTATGTTTTCTGAAGGTCAGCATCCTGTCGAAGTGTATTCCTAGGTAGCGTAGGCATTCAGTTTTCTCAATTTGAATTCCATCGAATGACACAGAAGGTGGTGATTTGCTCGCGGTTTTGTTGTTAAGGGTGCACAGCAACGTTTGGGCTTTCGCTGGATTGATGGAAGATCCTGTGTCTTTGCACCATTGAGCAATATTGTTTAGTTGTTTCTGGACGGCTTTAGTTCTTTCCTCAGCATCTTTCGAAGTTTTGAAGACCAGGCCATCATCCGCAAGGGTAAGCACCCGAGCAATTCCATTGTTGTTTAAGTCTGCAAGGCCCTTCGTGTAGACATTGTAGAGGACAGGAGAGAGCGGAGACCCTTGTGGCAGTCCCATGGATAGTTTAGAAGGTGCAGACATCCAATCTCCGAGGCGTAGGACGACAGTTCTTTCCTGAAGCGCTGCTGCTATCCATCTTGTCAGTGTCAAACTTACTCCATAACTTAGTAGCAGCTCCATGAGGTGCGCAAACTGGACTTTATTGTAGGCATCTTCAAGGTCAATTGCTACTGCTAGTGTTTCTTCTTTTCTTTGGAATCCTTCATACACCTCATATGCAAAAGCAGCTGCATTTTCCCATGTGGACTTGCCTGTTCTGTAACCACCTTGATTTGAAGGGAGAATGTGCCTGTGTTCAAGATCCCTTGCAAGTTTCCTGGCTATCATGCGTTCCATGAGCTTTCCAGCAATGTTTTGCATGGTTAGGATCCGGTAGCCGCTTACCTGATGATGGTCCTTTCCTGGTTTTGGTATGGGTTTTAAGAAGCTGTGTGTCCAGTCCTCCGGCACTTGTCCATTGTGGAAACTGTTTTGATATAGACTGAAAAGTTTGCTTCTGTCTTCTTCCGATAGCTCCTTGATGTCTGAGTAACGAACTTTGTCTGGGCCAGGAGCCGATTCTTTCTTGCATTTAGCTATTGCCTCGTTTAGATCATCCATTGTCAAGTCATCATCAGGTCCAGTCTGCATAAGGGTTTGGTTTAACTCCTCAATATATTTCTTTTTCTCATCTAAGTTTCTTTGATCACTCTGTTGTATGAAACGTTTGAGCAAAGCAGATCCTTTTTCTTCATTTGTCTTAAGCTTGGTTCCGTCAGTGTCTAACATCTCTGGGGTTGTTGTTGTGCACGTTTTCCCTGTTCTCAAATGCAAAAAGGGCCTTTCAGTCTTAAAAGCAATGGCAACCAAAGGAATTGAACAACGCCACCTCTTCCTGCTATACCAATCACTCGTCCTCAGCATGATCGACTATGGACTTGGGCTTACAACACCGTCTCAAAGCAACCTCCTAAAATTAGAAAGAGTACAAAATGAAGCTATGAGGCTGATCCTTGGAACAACAAAAGACACGCCCACGGAAACCATGCGATACCTGCTTGACCTTCCTTCAGTGCAGGCCAGAAACAAGTTAGAACAGGTTAAGACCTACTTCAAAGCATTAGAAAACCCTCAAAACCCACTGCATGACGCAGTCAAAGAACCAAAAGGCAGCCGTCTAGGACGAGGAAGATCATGGATGGGACAAGCAGAAGACACAATCCAGCTAGTATGCCGACTACAAGACCTGAAAGAAACAAAAGAATGGGAGAAAAACCCCAAAAACCTCAACCATCTATTCAACACAGTCATTTCACCCACTCTAGGAAGACATTGTCGGGAATGGCCAGAGAGCAAAACAGATGCGGAAGTGAAGCTACTCATAGAAGAAAACAGTAAAGAAGAGGACATCATCATATACACAGATGGCTCAGGCACCAAAGACCAGTCTGGTTGGGGATTCACTGCGAAACAAAATGGAAAAACAATTTGGGAAGAGAATGCTGCCTACAAAGTCACAACCTCCAGCCTAACGATGGAAGTTGAAGCTGCGACACATGCCCTCCAGTGGCTATCGTCCATCCATACGCCCGGAAACCAACATGCCATGATTCTAACCGACTCAATGAACCTCATACAGAAAATTGAAAACGGAATGGGAAGCCCAGAGTGGCATAAGGCAATGCGCAACTTTCAGATTAAAAAACTCACATGGTCATACTGCCCGGGACATGCAGGTGTTAAGGGAAATGAGCGAGCTGACAGACTTGCTGGTAACGCAACACCAACGAGCGGCCTACATCTAGGAAAATCGGAAATCCTCAGAAAAGTCAAAGACTACCAAAAAGAACAGGTACAAGGCCATCACACCATCGATCGCCTCAAAGAAATAAAAGCAGAGAGAGGGAGCGGCCGAAAGTCTAACATGAAAGGTAGAGCACGATGCTTTGCAAATCAAACAAATATCGGCATCATTTCCAAACCAACATTGCGCAAATTTCTTCAAAACGGAACAGAGTCTCTGTGGGCCTTTCCAAATACAATAGACTGAGCAACACACTAGACGCCACGTTCTTGGCATCAGAGATCTTTTCCCATCCCTCTTGGCAGCCTCTGTGCGTGTGTGTATGTGTGTGTTTGTGTGGATGTGTGGGTCTGTGCTTTTGAGTGCGTTTGTGAATGCGCGAGAGTGTAAGTGTACACAAGTGTCAGGAGAGATCTGTGTACGGGTGTGTGTGTGTATATATATATATATATATATATATATATATATATATATATATATATATATATATCTTTGTATATATGTGTGTGGGTTGGGGGTGGGAGATATGGGCGTATATGTGTGTGCTTGTACAAGTAAGTGTTCATCTCTGTGAGTGTGTGTTTGCGTGCGTGTGTGTGTGTGTGTGTGTGTGTGTGTGTGTGCCGTGGAAGCTGCGATACGTAGGCTAGAAATGAGTGTGTGGAGGAGGGGGTTGGAGGAGGTGCAAGGTAATGTGTGTGTGTGTGTGTGTGTGTGTTGGAGCTCATGTACGTTTATATGTATTTGACTGTACTTTCATATCTGTGAAACTGCATGTTTGGTGCATTTCTGTTATGCATGTGTGGGTGTATGTGTGAATGTGTGTCGTCATATTTTACATTCATTCGCTTAATTATCACCATTGTTGTCTTATTTATTTATTTTTTTATTATTATCATTTTATTAGTATTACTATTATTATTACTACTACCTTTTTCTATATTATAATTATTATTTATTTATTTATTTATGTAAGCTTATCGCTTATTTATTCCCCCCCCCCCCTTTTTTTTTTTTTTTTTTTTTTTCCAAGGCCTGACTAAGCGCGTTGGGTTACGCTGCTGGTCAGGCATCTGCTTGGCAGATGTGGTGTAGCGTATATGGTTTGTCCGAGCGCAGTGACGCCTCCTTGAGCAACTGAAACTGAAACTGTATAACCTGCTCATTTGGGAAAAGGTGGGAGGGGATAAGGTCTGTTTTTGGCAGCGCTGGAAAAAGAGTTATTTATCAATGTTAAGTCTGTGCGATTGAGTGGAGCCATGTGTGAGTGAGTCTGGTGACTGAAAACTCTGGGCAAAACTGGACCTGTATTTAGGACAGAGCTGACGAAAGACAGAGCCACAACACTGCCCCCTGGTGGTTCCTTTTGTTGACCGTGTCCAGAAAAGCGGGTCGACTTTTTTGTTTTTGTTTTTGTTTTGTTCTGAACCCAGTGTTCTAATGCCCACCCCCTCCTCCACCTCCCGCTACCCTCTGCATCCCAATGGGTGTCAGGAATAGATGAACAGAAACGATATCCCGTCCTGAGTGTGAGGGGGTGGGGGTGGGGGTGGGGAGTGCATGTGTGTGTATGCGTGCGTGCGTGTCTCGTGGAGAAACTGAAACTGAAAAACTGTGTGTGTGTGTGTGTGTGTGTGTGTGTGCGCGCGTTCGTGCGTTGGTGTTTGTGTATTTTTGTAAGCATGTGAGCATGCGTGCGTGTGTGAATACGCGCGCGCGCGCGTGTATGTGTGTGAGCGTGTGTGTGTGTGTATGCATACGTGTGTGCGTGGGTGCGTGTGTGTGTGTGTGTGTGTGTGTGTGTGTGTGTGTGTGTGTGTGTGTGTGTGTGTGAGAGAGAGAGAGAGAGAGAGAGAGAGAGTGTGTGTGTGTGTGTGTGTGCGCGTTCGTGGGCCAGCGTTTATGTATGTTTGTGTGTGAGCATGCGAGTATGCGTATGTGTGTGTGTGTGTGTGTCCTCAAACAAAGCGAACTGACCAAAGCAGTTACAAGCCAATAGCTCTGGCTTCCCACATTGGAAAGATGATGAGGAGAATTGTGCCGAACAGACTGTTTCATTACTGTAAAAACACCAAGTAATTCATTCGGGGTTTAGAAAAGGGAGGAACAGCAGTTGATCACCTTGTTCAAATCCCTACTCAGATCAAACACCAGTTTGCTCGAAGAAAACATGTGCTAGCCACTTTGTCATTGATGATAAAGTATGACATTCAAGATTACTATGTAAAATAAAATGCACTGGTTTGTCAGTCTGCATATTAAACTATTTAACTAAATAAAACTTTGGTTTGAACTTCTGCTGGGGATAATTCTGTCGCTCGCGCAAAATCGGTCGTATGTTTTCTTCATCAATAAAAGGACATTACAGTAACAGAAAGCTCACCAGTCTAATATACAGACTCCCTATGGATGTTGTGAAAACAGCATTTACGTCTAAAGTGGAATGCATTTGTGGAAATGTGATTACCCCCAGTGCATATTATTTATGAATGTGAACAGCTGAAAATGATGTTACGCCAGTCATCCATAAATTGTGCAGTTCCATCCGTTTCCAGTGGAATCGTTATATGACAATCAACTCATGCTTGACATCGTTCAGGGTTTGATTTGGAGACCAGTTTGCCCTCCGTCGTGATTTTACTTGTTGACTTTTCAGTTTGTTGTTTTATTTTGTATACTTTGTTTGTTTGGGGTCAGGTCAGGGGTATAGCCCTTGCTACTGGTACCATGTAACCCAGTACTACCTGCCGCATGTGAAATCTCCCAACGACGGACCAGGCGGAGGACGAAACCTTTCCCAGCGGCTGTGAAGGCGGAAGAGGATGACCAAAGGGCAGGGGGAGCTCTTATCCTTGGCTGGAAGTCAAAACCCTGCACCTGCCGAGGCCGTCCTACACGTGGCAGTATCTGCACCTGTGGGACTGTGAGCGTCGATAGGCGAGAGAGTGGGGAAGGGACTGCACAACTCCTCTTCACTAAAAAAGTCACCTGTGCTGGTCAGGCAACCAGGCTAATGTCGGACGTTTGAAAACAAGAGAACGCTGGCCAGTAAGGAGAAGCGTGAGCGAAGGAAGCAGGGCTCAACTTCTCGAGACGTTTTCCCTTGCAACACATGTGGAAACTGCTGCGCATCCAGAATCGGCCTCTTCTCCCAT